>NC_033628.1:4704131-4737569 GCF_001540865.1 Ananas comosus
GCAAATAAACTCTATCAATAAAATCGGTGAACAGGTATCAATGCGATTTAATTTAGTACATCTAAATTTCTACCTAATCATTGTCACATATTCTAATGCAAAAATATTAATTTTAATGTGCCCATCCCTTAACCTCAACGAAAGAACGGTCAATATATGACTGTTCTACAAATTTTGCTTACGCTCCTAAATTGACTTTGGTACGCCTGAAAGTTTTTTGTACACACATGATGACGAGAAGAGACAAATCAAAAAATTTTATATATATTAATATATATATATATATAAGAAGATAAATAATATAACATAATTATTTGATAAAAATAGAATTGTGGATGAAAAAGAAGAGAGAGAGAAGAAATGAGATGTACGGAGAGAGAGAGAGAGAAGAGAGAGAGAGGAGAGAGAGAGAGTGCCCGCTGGGCGTATTAATCGATAGCACTGAAAATTTGGTAGCTATCAAGTTATCCATTGTTAGATTTAAACCCTTTGATTATTTTTACCCGTTAGATTATACTATCCAACCGAAACCGACTTCATATCAACCCTAGGGCGCCACATCATGCAATCCTAACCACCATTTCTCAATACAAGGCTAAAATCTATAGGCATCCAAATCAGCTGTGGCTGGCTATTGATAGTATGTCGCGGCCTTAGTTTATATATATATATATATATATATATATATATATATATATATATATATGCTGGGGCTACTATACTTATATGAGTATAGAGCCCTTTGTTGTAGTGTTCCGGAGTTTTGGATAGGATTGGCTACAGTATTTGTGACTGGTCAACACATCTGGAGAGTGTCGGACTGAGTCGGAGTCGTTTCTGCACGAAATGGATGCAGAAATGGATTTGGCACACTCAAATAAGCAAAACTGGAGTTTTGCCAGTTTCGGGCGCCTAGAACTGGGTTTGGGTCGCCCAGAACTTGAGTGCTGATCTGAACAGAAATTGGAAGCCAATTTGGATCCTGGTTTTGGGCGCCCAGAAGTGGGTCCGAAAATTCACTTTGTGAATATCGCCTGTGCTGACACATGTTTGTGGTAGGTGAGTTCTGCCGGACTAGGTTAAGGATGCAGCACACCATGGGCGGAGGAACCGAAGAGGAGTATTTGTGCAGCCTGCAAGTTTCGAACGCCCAGAACATGGTTCCGGGCGCACGAAAATGTCTGTTTCTGTAGGGGTAGCAGGTTTGTGTTCTTTATCCCTGGGGCTTATCTGACCATTTCACCTCACTATAAATAGGTGGAGTACGACCCCTGTGAACCCTTTTCACCTCTTCTTCACAGAGAAGGCCAAATTGCATTCCAACCCCTCTAATTTCCCAATTTGCATATTTCCACCTTGAGGACTGTAGTTTCAGTAGAATTCCAGCAGCGACCTTCAGCGTTTTGGCTTGTGTACGACGTAGGAAGCTCCGTTTGCCACGAAATTTGGTTTGTTGGTTAGAAGACTTCTTGAAGATTTCGTGGAGCCTATTTTGACAGCATTTGATTGAAGTTAGCATGGTCAATTTGGCATTTTTCTATGCTGCTAGTGTTTTTGGACTGAAATTGTGAGTTTGTGGGTTTTCTTGATGCAATCTTTGGAGGAAGCCGGATTTCGGACTTGAGGGTGATACTCCATCATAGTTCACTGGATTTGGGACCTTTTCTCACCTGATTTGAAGATTGAAAGGTGAAGTTAACACTGAGATTGAGGCTAATTTAAGCTTAAATGCTGAATTTTGAATTATTGATGGAGTTTTGGTGATTTTTGTGTGTAGACCCATAGAGAGCTTGTTGCTGGATTGTTGCTGGTCTTGGCAGGGTTTTTCGGCGACCCCTCGCTGCTGTGGATTAGCGCTAGAGGTGAGTTAATGATGCTTACCGGATTTTACGGGTTTCCTCCTAAGCCTAATTATTGTCGACATTTATCTTGGTCTTGTTTATCCTGTTTGTTAGCTCGAATTCATCGATTTGCATAGATTTCTTGAAATCTGAATTTGGGGCAATGTTAGTATTTTAAATAAATTATACATGTTGAATTTGGAATTGACTTAAGAGAAAACTAGCGTTTCTACACCGTCATATTTAAAATTACCAGATTTAGCTCTAGGAGCCATAATTTGTTTGTATCGCCATAGTTTGTGGGCGGTGGATACTCTGATTAGTGTAGAATATATTTACGCTCGTGCTGAGATGCCGAGCTTATTCTTACAGCAGTGTTTAGGCTGTTCCGAACTGTCGAGTGCCGTTGAGGTTGACGGTGGATCCAGATTGCTATTTTGTATCAGATTATGCCGAGGGCACGTGAGTTTGGTTATTAGACCCTGTTTACTTTGACTATAGCATGTGAGAGCCTGATTGAGCTCGACAGAGACACGCTTGCATACTCGATTGGATAGTGCCCACGAGTGCCACTCCGGAGTCGGGCTTAGTGCTTTTGCGTTGATGTCGGTTTGTTCTGGTTGGACTTGCTCTCCACTGACGACCTAGCGTGGTGGCAATTAGTGTAGCTTCGACAGGCGGGACGGATGTATTCACAGTCCCTAGTGAGATTGGGTCAGAGCTTGCATTGTTCTACAGATAGTTAGCGTTGGATCATGATAGTATAGTGGCATATAGCTGTAGATTGTTTTTAGTTCCTTTACTATCATTGAGCATACATTCTGTAGACTTAGTGAGTGAGCCGTTGAGGTCGGTTGCGGTACCCACTGAGGACTACTCCTTTTTGAAGTAGTTCTCACGCCAAGTTGTGGATCTTTTGTAGAGTCTTCTTCTTCGGCTGCTGCTGTTGCGGAGACCGATCGTGGAAAGGGAGTTGCGAGTTAGATCCCTTCCAGTTTTGCTGCTAAGCTAGAGACACACCAGCTACAGGTAGTTGTAGTTTTTGGTTCTTATACATACTGATATTTGTATCTCACTGGAGCGAGTGTTTTTGTGTACCAGGATATTCTGTATATATAGTGAACCTTTGTTATTATATATGTTCTTTTTTTTTAGCAGCTCTATACTACTGGTTGTAGTGTTGTATGATTACAGGTACAGGTACAGCTATCGCTTCGTATACAAGGAAAACTCCTATGTATAAGCCCGAGGAAACGAGTAATCTGGGGCGTGACATTTGTACTAATAAGTTTTCAGCCGTTCAGATGAAAAAATATGCAGTTAGGATGAAAGTGGTTACCGTTAGGTTGATAGTGGGCCCCTAGGGTTGAGTGGGTGGTTGGTTGAATAGTATAATTTAGCGGGTGAAAATAATTAAAAAGTAGATCTAACGGCCAAAAACTTATGAGTACAAGAGGCTCTATACTCATAAGAGTATAATAGCCGGACTTTATATATATATATATATATATATATATATATTATAATTATATTATAATATAATATATATAGTAGGAGCCTTAGATACTTGTAAAGGTATCAAGCCAAGTGATACTGTGTGTTTTTAGCCCATTGAGGAGAGGATGTGAGGTGAGATGATGTGGTTAGTGGTACGGTAGCGTGGTAGGTAGGATGAATAGTGTTTTAATCCAAGGGTATTAATAATTACAAAAAGTAGATCCAATGGCCCTAAAAATACACAAGTAGGTGGGCGTTGGTGATACTTGCTAAAAGTATTCGTACCCATACTCTATATATATATATATATATATTATATATATATATATATATTATAGAGAAGAGAGATGAGAGATGGAGATGAGGAGATGAGCTGTTAGGCTGGTTATACTATCGGTAACACGGAGGCCTCCGTGCTATCCCAGTTTGTTTTCAATGATGCGCCTTTCAAATCGTACTGGATCGGCTCCGGTTACATGTTGATCTACACTATTAAAAGTATTTGGAAACTAATTTCATAAATTTGGTTCGACATCACTTTTAGCTACTGTGATCAAAAGGTTACCAAATAACAAGTTTTAATGGTAGATATTGATGGTTTTTAAGTTTTCAACGTATGTAGAAGTATCCAATTAGATAAAAATTTGAATAAGAAAATTCTACATTAACATCAATAGCCAAGGACCAATACTTCCGATTCTGATTTTTGATATCTTTAATCACTTTTTTTATGAGGATTCATTTTTAGCCTTTTAGATCACTCGGTTTGATAGGAATATATATGCGAAAAACTATGAATTTTAGTTTCCAAATAAACTTTTTTTGTAACGGAGCTTGGATCGTCAATTTAGAAGCCGATCATTAAAAACAACTTGTAACTTCGTTACTACGATAGTATACCAGCCTAGCTCCTATACAATCATATTTCTTATGGTGGTATCCTCAATCTCATATCAGTCATTTTGTAGAAGCGTTATTATTTATATATTCATTAGCACCTGGCCTCTATTGTTGCACCATTTGTTTTCGAAGATGGAGCCTCCAAATCGACGATCGGCACCGTTGAACATGATATATACCACTTGAAGTGTTTAGAAATCAAATTTCATACATTTTCGATATTATTCTTTTATCCATCGAGTGGACACAAAAATGAACGGCTGAAATAAATATTCTTTAAAAAATGATGATAGGAGTCTTGTAATCAAGATCAAGAGTATAGATCTTGTTTTAAATAGTTTAAAAAATTTTCTAACAAAAATTCAATTGATTTGGATATCTTTACACCGTTAAACGAGAAAACGCCTCATATCAACCATTAAAATTACAAATTTTGAAACCCTTTGATCATTAGGCAAATAATGTCGAAAAGATTTGAAATTTGATTTCTAAAGATTTCAAGTGGTATAAATCAAGTTCAACGGTGCCGATCGTCGATTTGGAGGCTTCGTCATCGAAAACAAATGGATGGCAACAGAGCTCGTTTGCTATCGATAGTATTCTAGCTCAACTATATATATATATATATATAATGAGAGAGAAGTCCATGGTGGACCTGTCTCTCATGCAGTCCACGAGGCCGAAATGGCCTCGTGAACCGCTTGAAAACAATGCTCGTGAGAACGTGAGCCGCAATTTTTACTCGGTGCCTTTTTAAGCGGAAAAAGAAAGAGGGTATTTTTATACAAATATGTAAAACTACTTTTCACGAAAAATTTTTTTACGTCGAACCGAACGAGCGCAAACTATTTTTCAGCCGAAAATTTTTTGCCCACCCTCTTTTACATCAAATCAAACACATTCTAAGGAAAATATTTCAGCCCTTACTATGAATTTAATGAGAAACTCATCTAAAGGATAAATTTAAGTTCAAATTGTAAAACTAGCAAAGAATGAATTGCAGTGTAACTCTCTTAAAAAATTGTTTTCTAGACTAACATCTCACTTCGTCAACATAAGATAGGGCTTCATAATCTTCTGAATAATAAAGAAAGCATTTCAACCCTTGTTATGACTTTAATTAAGAAACTGATCCCAGGAGAAAATTTAAGATAATATGTTTGCAGGTTTCTAATAGTTGCACCAATATATAAAAACTGGCTATATCCTAAGTAAGAAAATATAACGAAACCTTTCAAGCCATGTATCTGATAACCCTCTCTCACACATACGCACACACACAAAAAACCGAAGTACTGAAAGTCGCATCAACTTGACAGAGAAAGATTTACAGAAGGGAACGACCTCGTGACCCAGAGAGCCAATATCGATAAATGTAGAGCTAACCGTCAACAGATTTCGTTTAGGCCGAACCATGTGTGAAGATCCATCTACCCCAACAACATTTTTGCATAATATTGGAAGAGGCTGTGTATTGTATAGATGAGCTTCCCAACCAGAAGATAACAGGTTATTACTCAAAATAAAGAAATACGTTTTCTTTTTCTTACTGCAATAAGAAAAAAAGCTGTAACATGTCAAGTGCCCCAGATTCACAGCTGCCAATTTCATAAGGTTTTACAAGCTCTCACTTTCATTTATCCTATCCAAAAATGCTTAGCAAGCAACATCAAAACTATCCAAATGCAGCAAATCATGAAAAACATATTATTCTGTAGGCATAAATAGATATTTAAACATCTAGCAAGAAGTGAAGGACAAAAAAGTAGAAGATTTACTGACGAACATTGCAAATATTCGTTTCTCAGAACAAAGCAGCTACAATCTTCAGGTTTTGTCTCTAATCATATCAAGCTTCATCACATGCCTCAGTATCGGCACCATCCATATTCTCTTCAAAAGAATCATCAAACTCGTAATCCTCCTCATCATCTTTCATGTTTCGTCCGAAAACAAATGGCTTAGTTCCCATCGTCGTGAAGGGCATTAGCCCGAAAGCTCGTGCAGTTTTGATCTCCCTTGCAACCTTCCGCTGAGCTTTGGCACTTATGCGGGTCTGGGCAGAGTGAGAAAGATGATAATTTTGAAGAATCAGCACAAACATGAGACAAGATATAAGATGATATGTACATTATGAAATGAAAAAAAATAAAAAATAAAAAAACTACAAAATTAGGTTATAATATTGCACAAGGAAATAATCTCAATGATGTCTGAAGTCTTCACACTTCCCAGATTAATAATGAGAAATTGGAAAACTGATCAAGTAATCATGTTAATATATATGTATCATTTGAAACATGGAAAAACCAAGAAAAGAAGACAATCAATTTTACCAGGATATCTCTTTCCCAAGGATCAAGTGGTCTGAAAGTTGATAATCTGATCGCTGGAAAAAGGGACTTTGTTTGATCAGCCTAAATCTGTAAACTTTCTAGTTTATAAATTGTTTAATTCAAGGATTTAAGTGCCGTGGCACGGGATTGTGCCAGAAATTTGCCGGCACGGTGCGTATCGAGCCATGCCGATGCGTCCCGGTCAAAAAAAATTTTGTGCGCCGACACATAATAGCATGAAATATTTATTTTCTTTAGCAATAAAATATTCTAACTATTTATTATGTCTTTTGATCACATCTTTTGAACTTTATTGAGGAAATTACTTGCTAATTTAAAGAATAGAGGGTTTTGAGCAGTGACATCGCCACGGGACTTGTATCGTGCCGGTATCTTGTTGGCACGGTACGGCACGGTACGGCACGGTGGATACAGCCCATGCCGACACGGTACGGCACGGTGGATACAGCCCATGCCGACAGGCACTTAAAACCAAGACTTTAATTATCCAAATAAAAGTTAGTAGCTCTAGCTCTCAGCTATAAACCAATACTATGTTGTAGCATTCCTCACTGATGCTATTCATTTCCTGTCGATGAAATGGTCCAGTCTAAAACAGTCAAGAACGATGATTTTTATCTATAGCAAGTTCAAAGTAGTGTTGATTAACTATCTTGATTTCAATTAGGAAATATTTGGAATCAACACCATCAACAATAGCCCAAAGTATGGAAGTACTATAAATCTCTAAAGCGTATCAAGAGTAACTTAACAACTGTGTCTTAGCTACATAAATAGTCATCCAGTCTAAAAATGTTCACATTTTTGAAATATCAAGATGTCAAGATGGATGAGAGAAGAAAGACAAACAGACATTGGTTAACCATTTCTACTCTCTAATTAGGCATTCTTTGCAACAAGATCGAATTGTATACAATGACAGCTACATTTCAATAAATGACTACAAAACCAACCAATTGACAAAGTTGACACACTGAAACTTCTAATATGAAATGGCTACAAAACCGAACAATCACTGAAAGCTCAACCTTCCTCTAAATTATAGCTGGAACTTCAGAAAAATATTTAGAGGAAACACGCAAGCTGTAATCTATATTACAGAATGAACTATTGAATGCAACCTTTTAAGAGTAAATTTAAGTCAAATACAACAAGCATCATATTTACCACCTATCCTACGTTCCATAACCGGTCTTTTTAAGAATCTGAATATATACTGAAGTTGCATCATCATTCATTACTTGACAGTTATTCAGTTCTATATAGTTGCTACTAACATTATTTTCAGCTACTAGAGTACCTACACAAGTGAATCATCAGTAATCTATTTACCTGACTCCTTTTGATGATAATCCCTGCTTCTGTAAGGAAGTTGGAAAGGAATCTAACGTTCTGCATTAAATGATTTGAAATGTTAGGATTGCTTTCTACATTAGTAAGGATGAGAGGAAGTTGCAAAAACAACTATACAAGAGGTTAAGAGAACTGCCATAAACAAAACACATTCAATTCTACAGTCTGTGTATAATGAAAGAATTTCCATATATCATCATCATAAGCAAAATCGATTGTTGATATCAAATTCAAGATAACAAGATGACATAAGTCTTTCGAATGTCATTTTGGCATTTTACTGCTAATGAATCAATTCCCAAATAATAAAGATTCCTCGACATAACAAATTGAAACAGCCGAGGCAAGGATCCAAAATGTCTCAAGCATTCAGAACCATGCAGATTGCACTTAACAGAAGAAACTTCGACTTTTATGACATTCATAACTGAATTACATGCTTTATACACTCTTGAAAGAAGATATAATGATACTAAACACTTTAAGAAAAAAAAAGCTAATTCCAACATCTTAAGAAAACCAATTTCAAGAGAAATAGTTCAAACTTCAGAACTCTTAAAACTCACCCTGAAATCAGCTTTCCTTAAGACTTCTTCCGTAGTTGTCTCAAAGCCAGGTGGTCTATACGTTTTCTGTACTGCAGGTTTTGTAAGATCGAGATCCTACATGAAGTTATAGAAGCAATGTTAGTGAAGAACATTCACTGAGAAACTATTAAAAAAAAAGGAGAATTAGGTTATTCTGTTATTTAGATAATGTGGTGTTCAAATGTAATATATCTGATAAAGTGACCAGAAAGCGAGTTTGAGAAATCTGAACAATTAACAACATTATACTGGTATATTAAGAATTAATAAATAACATGATAAAGAAATATGCATACTCATAGCTCAAGTAGTACAAACTATTTTAATCTATCATACAGTTTGAGATGCAAGATGTATGAATTTAGAACCTTTAGTATGACTAGTATCATTGTAATATATTTTGATAAATAAATCAATAGATGGAATTGGTTCTTAACAAGGTTTAAAGTGCCATGGCACGGGGGCATGCCGCCAAGGTTTTAAGTGCCCGTCGGCACGGGTCGTATCCACCGTGATGTACCGTGCCAACAAGATACCGGCACGATACAGACACCGTACTGATGGCACAGCTCAAAACCCTATATTCTTTAAATTAGTAAGTAATTTCCTCAATAAAGTTCAAAAGATGTGATAAAAAGACAAAAAAAATAATTAGAATATTTTGTTGCTAAAGAAAATAAATATTTCGTGCTATTATGTGTCGGCACACAAGAATTATTTTGACCGGCACCCATTGGCACGGCTCGGCACGCACCGTGCCAGCAAGTTTACGGCACGACCCCGTGCCACGACACTTAAATCCTTGCATGCTGCTGTTTGCCTTGCACGGTACAGCGCCGGCACTCTTCTGTGCCGACACATGGTACGCTTGCATGCCGATAAATACACATGATCTCCTACTGACAGGCTTTTGCACAGACTTATTTCAGCTTTTTTTGTCCCAATAAGCTTTTATAATGTTATTTTGAAAGATTTAATCAAATAATTATGAATATTTGCTATGTATAGCTTACTACACTTATCAATTAACATACTTGTAACTTTGTAAGCTTTTTTGTATGTAAAGTACAATTATACCTAATGCAGAATAGAAATTTTTACAAATTAGAATTTTTAAAATGTAAAGACATCTTTTTTTCTTTTGACCATATTATAGTCTTTCTTTTATAAAATACAAAAAAATAATTTTAAAAAATATTTGAAAAAATAATTTTAAAAAATATTTGAAAAAATTATTTTTTTAATGAATTTTTCAGAAAATTAGTAGATTTATCAAAAAAATTAAGCAATAAATTATATAACAAATAAATTAAATAAATTTAAGTATCAATTGATTTAATTTAGTTTTTAATTTTATCTGTATTTTCAATGTTCTAGCGCACAAATAAAATTTTATGTTTGATGTGGCTCAAAATTTGTTTATTGAGTTCGATATATTCCCTTAATTCGCCAAAAATTTCACGGTGCAACAAATTTTGATAAATTAATTTGTAAACGAAAAATAGATGTATGTGGTGGAAGCGGAGGGCTCGGACAAATCTTTTGTCCGTATATTGATAAACAAAAAAATAATAATTTTTTTGACTTATCTAATAAGTAAATTTTCGATTTGCAATGTCTTTGGAAGGGGTGTGGGTACCTAGAATGCTTTAGATGCCCCAAAGAACAAAACAAAACAAAAAGAAGAAAGCAAAAAAAAAAAAAAGAGAGTGTCGGCACGGCACTGTGCCGTGGCACACTGCGCCATGCAGCTCTGTCTTGTGCGGCACGGCGCTACATGCCGCGACACGAAGGGGGGTCTGAGACCCCCCCGTACCGTGCCACCTTCTTGGTGGCACGATACGTGCCACGCCGTGTACCGCACAGGGCGGTACTTTAAACCTTGCCAAGAAGGATCTCCACACAGCTTTGCTAAATGGACTAATTGATAGTGTGTCACTCCCTCCACCTCCTCATTACATGTCACACCTATTCGATTCCCACTCCAACCTCTCTTTGAAAGATAATGAATCATTAAAATTCTATCATTCATAGCTAGCCAGGAGAAAATTTTTATTTAAGACGGCATATCCCCATTCTCCACAAGTCATTCACATAGCTACATACACCACCTCCATCTCCAATGAACTTGTTGCAATCACTAACCAGATGCTAATTTTTCTTGCTATAAAATCTCCAGATCCTCCTGTCCTCTTCTCTCATTAGCTTTACTTCTTTTAGAAACTCTAGCAATTGATCAAACTCCACATTGTCCTATGCTGTATCCTAGTTTGAAATTTCCACATTGACTCTCCTCCCTGTACTTCTATGTACTCAGCTATTGTGGCATCCTTTTCCAATACAACTTCATATATGTGAGGGAATCTTGTTGCCAATGTAGCTTCACTACACCACATGTCATTCCAAAATTGTATACGTCTCCCATTCCCCACTTCAAAAGAAGATCCAGCTCTGATTAGTTCTACTCGTTTGGTTACACCATTCCAAAACATGGAACAGCTTCTTGAGGTCTGAAAATTACTGAGCCTCTGAATGCTACTTTGATATGAATTTATCATCACTAATTGCTGCCTCAATTCCCTTTTCCAGTCAACGTCTTTCACAACAAGTTACATAATATTGCCTGGTTAAAATTTTTTATCTCAAAAATTCCTAAACTACCATTAATTTTTTCGCTTACAAACTCTGCCAGTTTGTTAGTAAAATACCC
The DNA here is from genome assembly GCF_001540865.1 of Ananas comosus. NCBI lineage: Eukaryota > Viridiplantae > Streptophyta > Magnoliopsida > Poales > Bromeliaceae > Ananas > Ananas comosus. Next base: position 4,715,377 of record NC_033628.1, read on the forward strand.
TCCTTATTGACGCAGTTCTTCCACAGAAACTTTCTCCTCACTTTGTCTATTCAGTCATCTACTACCTATTGTGGTGAGTGCTAGAAAGAGATGTGATATAATAGAAGCGCAGACAGTACTGAATTTTATTGAGTTAATCTTCCACCCACTAATAGCAACTGCTTTTCCACCCAGCAAGCCTTTTCTCCATCTTTGTAATTACAGGCATCCAATCACTCTTTTTTAGCTTCTTTCACACTATAATGAATATTACTTTATTCAAATTTTATTTTCAGCCGTGAGTAACCATCAAACATAAGCAATACCAATTTTAGATTCATAGCATTTCTTTCATTGCTTTCCTGAATATCATAGTCTCATCTGCGTATTTCAAATTGCTTAGATTATAACATTCATCTAAATTGACGCCTTGAAATTAGTTCAACTCCATACCTTCAACTAGGACGATTCTCAAAACTATCCACTGCAATGTAAAACAATAAAGGTGCAATCCCCTTGCTTAAGCCTTCTCCTACATTTTATGATGTACCCTTCATCCCCCTTACCAATGACTGTTTTAGCAGTTCTCAGTTGGCATGCAACCCAACCAACCCATCTTGAACTAAAGATGCTGCCTCTTAGCACATCCAACAGAAAGAAGCCATCAAAATCGTGTTTCCATCTGGAAGCAACAAAAACAAGGGAAAAGGCCAATCAACTTGTAATAAGGAAACCTCGTGGCCTGCTGATTCTACCCATGTGCAATAAAGTAATAGGAAAAGGCCCACAAAATCTCTCACTTATAATATTCACCGAGCGGGTCACCTCTCTTCCTTAGGCACAGGGAAACAATCTCGATCTTCCCATCTTTCTCCTTACTTCATCATCAATGCCTCACCATGCTCCCTAAGGAACACAGGCCGTCAACAACACTAAATGTCCAAATTGCTCTCTATTTTAAGTGGACTCTCAACTTCTTTTTTTTCTTTTTTTAGTACATAACGATGGTAATTTTCCTCCAAAAGAGGCCACCAAGTTGCTTAGCTTGTGTCAACGTGGTGCATTCCATTAAAATTAACGACCTTCTAATGGCTGGGACCTAAAGGGACCTACATGAAGAAAGTTAAGAGACCGAAGTTCGCGACCAAAAAAAAAAAAGAATTAGGGACCCTTTTGGTCCCCGACTTTTTCCTGAATTTCCAATTGGGTCTCTATCCTTTTATTTGTCAATTGAATCCCCAACCTTCATAATTCATTTCAATTGGGTTCCTACTATCCATAACAGTTTTACAAATTTGACATGTAGTTGCATATGATTGGTCAAATTTGAAAAAAAAAAAAAAAAAGACACTTTCTCTTCTCACAAGACTCTTTGACCGGTCAAAGTTTTTCTTCTTCTTTCCATCCCTTCTTCCTCTTTTTCTTCTTTTTCTTCTTTCTTCTCTTCGTTTTCTTTCATTTTACTCCTCTTTCTTCTTCTTCTCTTCAACCCACGAAGAACAACAGAAGAGTTAGAATAGCAGACTAAACGCTTAGAACAAAAGGTGGATGTCAAGCTCTGAATAAATTGAAGAGTCAATAGAGTGCCCACTTCAGGAGCCAAAAGAAAAACAAAAGATAGTCAAGTGGACCAGATCAGATCATCCTTCTATCAATTTATCAACCACACGTCAAAACAAGTGTATACAACACATTTTCTGAGTACACTAAGGCCAAATTATAAATGTCAAACAATAGTACAATATTTTGAAGGATAAAGATCATTTAATTCCTGGAGGACAGCAACTAGTCTAAATTTTAAAGAGGCACACTATTAATTGGAATGAAGTGTGCTAACACCAATGCGCACTTTAGACGTCCCATTATCATACAAAAAATGTTGTTTTGGGCTATAGAAAGAACTTACATTAAATTTCCCTAATTCTTGTGCAAAGATGAGCCATTAAGTTTCCTTCTTCGCCTGACTAGCTCTAAGAAGTGTTTTGTATGACATTAATCTAGTATATAAATTTTATTTTATCATACTGTCCCGTGGCGTACGTACCGTGCCCCCAAAAAGGGGAATGATACAGGGAGGGGGTCTTAGACCCCCCCCGCCTTGCCGCGACACACCCTTGCATATCATGCGAGACAGTGTAATATGCGGGTGGGTGCCGCGGCACTGCGCCGTGACGAGACTATTTTTTTCTTTTTTTTTTACTTTTTTATTTTCTTTTTTTTTTTTTTTTTTTTTTTTTTTTTTGTTCTTTGAGGTACCTGAAACATCCTGGGTACCCACACCCCCTAAGACAATGCAAATCGAAAATCTACTTATTAGATAAGTCAAAAAATATAATAATTTAAATTTTTTATTTTTTTAATGTACAGACAAATTTTTAATTTACATATCTAATCCATACCATGGGCGGCGAAGCCCCTCACATGGCTCGAGCCCTCCTCTTCCACGACAAACATCCATTTTTTTCACAAATTATTTTATCAAATTTGACGCACCACGAAACTTTAAGGAAACAAAATCAAACTCAAACAAATTTTGAGGCACATCAAACATAAAATTTTATTTTTATGTTAGAAGATTGAAAATACTGATAAAACTAAAAGCTAAATTAAATCAATTAATACTTTATTTAATTTATTTGTTATATAATTTATTTCTTAATTTTTTTGATAGATCTAATAATATTTTGAAAAAATTAATTAAAAAATAATTTTTTCAAAAACTTTTTAAAATATTTTTTCAGATAATTTTTAAAACTATTTTAAAAATTATTATTTTATATTTTATAAAAGAAAGACTATAATATGGTCAAAAGAAAGAAAGAAAGATGCCTTCGCATTTTAAAAATTTTAACTTGCAAAAATTTCTATTATGCATCAGGTATAGTTGTACCTTTCATACAAAAAAGCTTACAAGTATATTAATTGATGAATATAGTAAGCTATACATAGTAAATATTCATAATTAAAGATGTCTAAAATATCCGATATCCCATACCCGATCCGGACCCTACCCGGACCCGAAACGGACCCGATAAAAAATGAATAGTATACGAATAAAAAAAATTACCCATTAAAATTTCAGGTATGGGTCTGGATATTTTATACCCATACCCGATTTGGACCCGACCCGAACCTAACTTTTAAATGGGTAGTGTAAGGTACTGGACTTCTAAAACTATGAAGTTACGGTGTACATTTGGTTGGAAGACCATTTGAATGGTTTCGGTGAGGTCCCGGTGAGGTCCGGAAGCAATCGGGCGTTTTCGGTACGCGTAGGCGCTAAAACGGAGCCGAAAGGCCATGTTGGGCCGTGAGCCAAATCCAGCATTAGCGGGGATGAAAAGATGATGAAAATACGCTCGAAAACATGTTTGGAGAGTCTCGGTTCGATTTGAAAAGAATCGGAGGTCAAACGAGCGAAAACGAGCGAAAACGGAGAAGAAACGGTGAAAAAGCTGAAAATTTGGCTAAGTCCTTAAAGGCTGGAATTCTGGACCTACGGGGACCGGTCCCCCAAGTCCAGGGACCGGTCCCCTATACAAAAAATGGCCCCCGCAGGGGCAATGTAATAAAATGTAAGTTTAGGGGCCTATTTGCACTTTGGGCATTATGAGAGTGTATAGAGAGGGTTCTTTCCCTCTTTCTCTCATTTCCCTCACCCCAACACCACCTCTCTCTCTCTCTAAACGTAAAGAAGAAAGGAGAAGAGAAGAAGAAAGGGAAGAAGAAGAAGAAGGAGTTGGAGGAGAAGAAGTGGATCATCATCACCAACATCATCTTCTTCTTCCTCTCACCATTAGAGCAAGCTTAGCAAGGTAAGCTTCAAACCCTACAATGGTAGATCTCTAGGGTTTGATCCTAATGCTCTAGAAATGGTTTGATTAGTGTTCTAGCAAGCTTAATAGATGTTTAATGCTTGAATCTAGAGTTCGAATGGTGGATTTTGCCGTAGTCGCAAACTAAGGCTCAAATATGGGATTTTTGTAAATAGATGGGTTTGATCTCATTTAACCCTCTGTAAACCTAATTGGGGGTATAACGAACGCGTTGGTGCGCTCGGTTCGACGATACGACGAGTGTACGCGAAGTTATTGACGAAACGGTCTGTTTTGGTACAGATAGCCGCAGCACGCGGAATAAGCCTCCAAAAATCATGAGAACGGATCGGGAGCATCGTGGTGTCGTGGAATAAACTCCAGAATAGACGGATCGCGGATTGGTGGCCGTTCGGGTGGTCGCGCAAGAGTTCGAGCCGAACCGGGTCACGGGTGCCGCGGGAGGCCGATTGCAAGTGTCGACGAGCAATCGGAACGCGAGTTAAGGTGGGTTGTGTTTACCGAAGCGACTAGGTCGCCCTTTATGTCTAAGATGATTAAGAATCCACGTTGATGCATATGAATGTAAATGAGGCATATAGATGATGCATATAAATGTAAATAATGCATGTTAATAATATGATGCAAATGCTAAGTAGATCCATGTAAAATGATATGATATAGAATACATGCTAGTGATAATGCAAGTGATATGTATGTGTGCATTGGAATGTATGCTAGGTGCATGTAACATCATGTGAGCATGTTAGATAAGATGCATGTGCATATGGACTCGATATGACAAATAGGATATCAAGTAGATCGAGTGGCATTAACCTAGTGTTAATAAACATAGGTCGAACATAGATGACATTGAACCTAGTGTTGTTGAACCTAGGATAAATAACGAGTGGCATCTAACCTAGTGTTAAAGAACATAGGTTGAGTATGAACCTAGAGTCGGGATCTAGGTGTGTGGCATCTAACCTAGTGTTAAAGAACATAGGTTGAGAACTGAACCTAGAGTTAAGGTAAACCTAGGTTGTGAAATTGAGGCATTAGACCTAGAGTCAGTTGGACCTAGGGTGGAAAGTGCATTGGACCTAGATAGGTCAATAGTATAGGGTTGGATATGGACCCTTGACTTGTGAAGTCGATTCCGGAATCCCAGTACTTGTGAACTCAATAGTTCTTGGACCGCGGGTGTATGCGGCGATGTTCCTCTCCCACCGGAAAGAACTTTGAGGATTATGACTAAGCAAGAACAAAGAGCGCTAGGGTGTACGGCATGTTCCTCTCCCTATCGGGGATCTTGGCTATGGGTGTACGCGGCTATGTTTCCTCTCCCACTAGCGGATCCCTGACCACGGTGCACGGACCTTCGGGCGGACCGTTGGGCGATGTGGTTCTTGGCTTGCAGGCTGAGGTGCATGCGACAGGATCCTTCACCTCGAGCCGGGCAGAGCGCGGATTATCCGCTGTTGATTGACTCGAGGCCGAGTCGGGTGGCTAGCTGGAATAAGGTAGATAGAACCTTGAGGGCTAGTGGTAAATGTGATAACCTAAGGTAGTGGAAACCTTAGAGTTGGATGACATGAGCTAAGATTAGCGAGATTGATTGTAGAATCAATAATTCTACTAGTTGTTGCATATATTCCTGTTGCATATAGCATGACATCATTGCAGTTGTGAGGCAAAGCAAGGTAAAGTTAGTTGCATGTTTATGATATACATATCTATCTGTTTATTGGACTAACTTGTATTTGCCTCCCTTGGACCTGTTGGTCGAGCTCCTCCCTTGGGTGGCCGTACCCACTGGGAACCATGGAGTTGGTTCTCACCCCACGTTGTTTTGGGGTTTTACAGGTTCGCACGTGAGCGGCGCGGCGGCGCGAGGCAAGGGCGTAGCTCCATAGATAGCGCCCTACCCCCAGAGACCAGAGCTAGCAGTACCCCGTCGACGTAGCTTAGGGGTATAGAAAATGAAAGCAAGCAAATGTATCAAATTGTAATCAATAAATGTTGTAATAACTTAATTGTATTGGAAGTTGAATGTAATGGAATCGTGATGTAAAATGAATGGATGTAATATCATAGAATGTGTTTATGTTGATTGATACCTTCCTGATGCAATTCTGTTTGCTGAGTACTGTTCCTGGTTGGAACCTTTGTATTGTACTTGTTGCGACGCCTAGGACGTACAGGGGAAACTCTGTCCGTTCGGCGGTCTGTCGGCGTGCCCGAACCGGACCAAATTGGGAGTGATCTCGGGGCGTGACAGGTAGGGTCCAGAATAGTTTTCAAATCCGGACCCGAACCCGAACCCAATGAAATATCCGATAGTAAATAAAAATAAAAATAAACTTTTGAAGTTGAAGGATCAATTTTAATATGACTTATAGATGATGAGTCACTATGTATTTTCATTCTAATGAAACCCTAGCCGTCTCTTTTACTCATTATTTTTTTCTAATTTTTTTACTCTTTGTTTTCTACCCTTTTTTTTCATTTCATTTCCGCCAACAATATTTCATTGTCAACAATATAGTTTGTTTATTGACTATTTAATAAAGTTTATAAAAAAATATATTTATACGGATATCCGTACCCGATTTAGACCCGATCCATATCCGGTTTTGAACGGGTAGTATACGGGTAGTCACTACCCAGACCCGTTCAAATAGACCCGATAGGTATATTAGTAACTTTAGTACCCGGACCCGGACCCGGACCCGGACCCGGACCGGACTCGAAGTTAAATGGGTAGGGTATATATATATTTTTTGTTACCATTTCTTTTTAGGGTATGGGTACAATATATTAATTACCCAGACCCGACCCGATCCACGGACATCTTTATTTATAATTATTTAATTAAATCTTTCAATAACATTATAAGAGCTTATTGGAACCAAAAAATCAAAAATAAATTCATGCCGAAGCATGCCAGTGGGAGATCATGCGAATCCATCGGTACGCAAGCGTACTATGTGTCGGCACGAAAGCATGCCGGTGCATACTGTGCTAGGCAAACAACGGCACGGCCCCGTGCCACGGCACTTTAAACCTTGTTTTCTCTCTTCCAAAAAAAAAAAAAAAAAAAAAAANAGAAAAAAAAGACACAGTGTGATTTGTCAATAGTTGCAGGGCAGCATGGATATGGTGGAAATGCTTAATTGAGTGATTTACAAAAGGTAGACCTGCGACGGAGTTGATATGAACAATTTTCTGCAGAATATGTTTTTCCCAATTGATCATGTTCAATGAGAAGGTCGAGTTTGGTTCACGATGATCAAAACCATCTGGATTGACAGCCAGACAATAAAAACCAATATTGAAAAAAAGACAGCAGAAAAACATGCAAAAGCTTAATCAATATCAAGCAAACACAGCTATTCAGAAGGAAACTTTATCAATAAATTTCAAGTGCTTCAAATTTTCAGGTTTCTGGAAATAAATATCAACCAAGTAGCTATCCAAAAAAATTTTTGATAGCTTACTAAAAGTGATTTAATATGGCTTGATGCATCTAATTTTTCAATAACCCATCACACAACCACTGAAAAGAATGTTAAATCTGCAGCAACCAACTTAAGAAGATTGCTTCTCAAGGGTAAAAGGAAAATTTGACAAAGTCTAAGATCCGGTCTAATTTAACTCTATAAGTTCATCTATTCGACTTAACCAACTCAATTACTTGTATTTACCATTATACTAAGTAGGAAAACTGAAACATTTGCATCTGAAAAATAAATGCATGCTGGAATGATATCCCTTGCTTTTCACTTTTGCTATATTTATGTTTTAGGAGATATGACTAGGTAATCGCCATGTGAGTTTGTAATAAGTACAAATCACATGACGACTCAAAGATCTAGGTATATTTACTTGCTACACTATAACTACTAATTTGAGAATAAAATGGCGACTCAATACTTCACATCATTTACTAATTGCTAATATTAGGTAGAAGTTTCACAAAGCTCATCGCCTAATCCTCACTGCCACCCATTTTTGTCCACAATAACTACGTATGAAACCCAATCCATATGACTTCTTTTTCCACTTCGCCCTTTTCCACTTTTCACTCTACTGATTTATCATGTATTTTATTCATTACAGTGAGGTTCATATTTGCAATTCTAGTTAAATTTTGGTATCCCTTGGCCTGCATCATTTACCAAAACTTAAAATGGTCCTAATAATAATTCAAGGGAGAGTTCCTTGTAGCAGAGAAATCTATGAATGAGTGAAAGTGCAATAAGTATTATGCGTCTAGTATATTGAAGGTTGGAGATAAAAAGATGAGCCCCATCCTGGGGCTCAATCATAGACAATAAAAAATAAATTCAGAAATTTTGATACATTTTAGAAATTAAGAAAGATGACTAGTGTACTGTGTGGCATAGATGAGACGAGATACCACATGTTGGTATGAAGGAAAACAATGCTCTCAAGGGTTATAAACTTTGCTTTCTTGGGATGGTGATAAATGATGTTTGATTCATGTCGAAAAGCAGTAAAGCAGCAACCTATTGATGCTCTTAGAAGAACTTAGGTTCTGCATAGTCAGTGATACCATTCACTTGCTACTGAATTCTTGAAAAGGATTCTGATTATATATTTGTTATACAGTTAAAGTGGACACTAGATGGGTGTAGTGACTGTCTGCTCTAAACAGCAAAACAGGAACAGGTAGCAAGCAGGCGAACATAGATGAACAAGACAGGTTGGCATGGAATGTAAAGCATAAAACAGGAAGGAGATGAAAAATGAGTACATATGGTCCAGATCAAGGACTTAACTGTCGTGGCACGGAGTCGTGCCAGAAACTTCCCGGCACCGTAAGGCACGGTGCATGCCGAGCCGTGCCGATGCGTGCTGATCACAAAAAATACATGTGCCGACACATAATGGCATGAAATATTTATTTTCTTTAGCCACAAATATTCTAACTATTTATTATGTATTTTTATCAAATCTTTTGAACTTTATTGAGAGAATTACTTACTAATTTAAAGAATAGAGGGTTTTGCGCTATGACATCGGTACGGGGGTTATATCATGCTGATATCTTGTTGGCACGACACGGCACGGTGGATATGGCCTGTGCCGATAGGCACTTAAATCCTTGGTCCAGATATGCACATGGTAGTATATAGCTCGCTAGTTTTGAAGAGTCATACAGCATATATGGTTTTAAAAAATATAACTTGTTACAATAAATAAAATAAATTCAGCACCAATTTTCACGCTACCATAGACCAATCAGTAACTAATTTTAGAGCAATACTATCAAATAGAGAACAATCAAGTTGAACATGTTTGTTTAAAATTAATCTAACTATCAGGCAACCAAGTTGGCTAATGGAATAATGCTTACCCTGGTAGTGTAAGTTGTTCCCGGGAAAAAAGTCACGTCTGGTCTGAATGCATAATCATCATTTTGGATCTCATCAGTAAAAGCGAAGGTTTGTGCAGCTTTCTCCAACTTTTCATCCATACCATCTTGCAATGAATCAAAACTCTCACCAAAGCCACTCATAAATTGAGAATTACCACCCTCATTTGCTTTAGAATCCATATTGGATCTACTATGAGCCTTTTCAAGCTTATCAAGTTTACGGAAAAAAGGATCAGTATTTGAACTTTTGTCTCCATCACCAAATAAACGACGTTCAAAGTCATCCGCACTCTCAAAAGAGTTATCCTTGCTATAATCTATTCAGTTTGAAAAGAGAATGTTGTGATAAGCACATAGAACTTTCAGACAAGAATATGTAATACAAGATAGTGTCAGTATTCGAATAATGAGCGGTAAGACAACATGCTACAATTCGCAGAAAAAAATATCTACTGTCATGATTATGTCACCATTACGACCGAGCATCATTTTTGTAAGATATTGAAATATGCATAATAGAATTTTCAACATTAAAAATAATCAGTACTGCATAGTAAAACAATTTAGCTCTGCTATCAACAAGAACACATACCTATCGGGAAACAACGAAAATCTATCAATATCAAAATAGAACAACAGAAAATACCACTTATTATACAAAAAAAAGAGAAAAAAAACAAGCTACTGAACGAGGGATTTGACTACATTGTCGTCTAGTGACTTAGAAGAGCCTGACTGTAAAAGTAGTCAATATGCAAACTTTAGGTACCATGTGTAACTTCCATATGGCTGTCAACATTGTTTGCGCTGTGCATATAAAAATTCCTGCCCGCCAAACAGGTAGCAGAAGACAAAAATATTGAATTGACCTAAGTGACGAAGAGTTCACAAGCAAATTTCATGTGGAGCATGCAACAAGACAAAGGGTGTTTGGCCTAAGATTTTAGAAAGTGAGTTTAGGGTCAAAATTGATTTTTCCTTCAGTAGAATGTTTGGTAACCTCTTTTGTAAAATCTGATTCTGATTTTTAGAAGTAGATTTGTGATTTAGGGCCCCAAAATCAAAAGCAGGTAAAACCTACGTCCTAAAAACCTGATTCCCACACAATCAATTTCAACCCTTTAGTAATTGAGCTAAATACACAATTTGCCCTTGAACAACCCATATATTTCCTCCATATCCTATACTATCATAAACATATATTTCCTCCGTATCCTATCCTATTTATTTATGATGTTCGTTTTACTCCACTCTCCTCCTACTTCTCTCTCTTCTCCCAAACCTAGTCGAGCACTCTCTCCCACCTCCCTCTCATCCCAACCAACACTAAGGGGTCGTTTGGTTGGGTGTAGTTACAAAAACAGTGTAGTTGGAAGTACATGCAGCTGTAAATGCAATCATAACTACACCTAGTCTGTTTGGTTTTATGCAGTTGCAATTGCTGCAGTTACATTTATTCTGTTTGGTAATCTGTAGTTGAGATTTATATTTGTAAATTCTGTCAATTTTTAGATAGAAAGGTGAGATTACCTCTTATGAGCATAACGTAATTATGTTTTAATTATAATTAAGACTTTTATATCTATATATAATTTATATATTATTAAATTATATATGAATTTAATAAATTTTAAATATAAATATATTATAAATTTGGTCAAAATAAAAATTAAGATATTATTAAACTAGCAGACTGAAAAATAAGAAGCGTATGAAAAAAATTTATTGACTCTAACAGACATTACTAAATCCTATCAGATTTCATAAATATGTATTTTTGAAAAAAAAATAAAAATAAAAAGAGAAGCGTATGAAAAAAAAATCACACTTTGTTTAATTTTTTAATGGGTGAGCCGACTTGTAAGGTACCGAACTTCTTAAATTATGAAGTTGCGGTGGGGTGTAGTATGCTGAAATTTTAATATAAAAATAAATATAAATGAAAATAGTGTGAAATACTATTTTATTGGACTTATAGACATAAAATATAAGTCTGGAATGGCCCGTGTTGAAATCGGAGCGAAAACAGAAGATTTAGAATTTTCTGTGTGAAACGGGACAGATACATTAGCAGAAAACGCATAGTGTCAGAAAATTCTAAAAACTGGAGGATAAGCCAGAATTATTCTTATGAGGCTAGATTTAAAGTTTCGTATTTTTCTGACACCCGTAGAGTGAGAAATAAAATCCGAAAGCCATCTGATAAAGATTGCAGTTCGGCACAGTTTTCGGTGACCAAATGGGGTCGAAACTGAAAGATTAAAATTTCTTTCGTTAAGTTAAGCAAAACCGAACATGACTGTCAAATTTGAGCTCAAACGGATATTCAGGGAGCTACGGCGAAAGATATCAGATTTTGAGCTGCCTGATGTGAATAGTGTATGCTACTATTGAGGTGTTGACTATAAGTAGAAGCTACTAGGCTTCTTCTTCCTCCTCAGCTGCAGCCAGCACAAGCATCACACGCACATGGTGAAGGAGAGAGAAACCCTCTCTTTCTCTCTCTAAATATCTCTCTCATCTCTCTAGATATTTCGCCCAAATTCGCGGCGTTGGTGGAGATCGAGCTTGCGAACGCGTTGGAGGCGACGGATTGAGCTTTCGTGCGCCCGTTGGAGCGACGTGTTTTCATTGCGGCGTTCACATTGGGGTAAACTTTTGGGATTTGGCTTAATCTTTAACCTTAAGTATTCTAGTAGCCTCTAATGAGCATTCTTAGCATGTTGCTCCATTTAATTTGGATTATTTGGGGCTAATTGCATGTTAGGGCTCAAAAATGGGATTTTGCAATACGTGAGGGTTTGATCTAAATTGATCATGTATAAACCTAATTGCTAGGTTTTCTGACGCGTTGGCGAAGTCGGTTCGGCGATACGACGAGCGTACACGAAGATATTAAAGAACGAAGCTGTTAGGGTACAGATTGCCGCAACTTGCGGCGAAAGCTTCCAAAAATCACGAAATCGGAATCCTACCCTCGTGATAGCGATAAAAGGTGGGGGGTGTCATCCCGAAGCAACTGGGCTTCTCCCTATGTCTAAGTATTTCTATGTTGAACATACTACATATATAGTATCATGCATGTTAGGGTATTTAGATGTTACTTTTACTATTCTTGCATGCTCCCTTGTATTGCGGCATAGTAGGCTTGGCATGTGAACTTAGGGTGCATGAGAATGAGTTTGTGACATAGAACCCTATAGAGATAAGTTAAACAATAACTTGATCTTGCATGGATGACATATGACTAGTATAGTTGGGACAATTGCATTATGGCAAGTGACATGTGAACCAAGTGCATACTTGACGAGTGGCATATGTATACCAAGTAAACAACTTGACGAGTGGCATTAGAACGTAGTGTTAAAAGAATACTTGTGCATGTTGGTCATAGTGACCGGGTACCTTCGTTGGAAACGGATTTGATCATACTCACACAGTCTGTTCAGCGCTTGTGGCGGTCGCCCCGCACAAGTAGTGCGAGCTCCGGAGTCTTGGCACGTGAAACGATTGGGATAGCCTATGTGGGGTCCCAAGGGATAGCTTTAGATCGGAGTAATTTTATAAAGACCGTAGGGGCGGTTAAAAGTATTAAAAGACTCTGACACGTAAAAGACGATTAAATAGACGGGGCAAAGAATGTCTTTTAAGATTTAGAAGACAACAGCGAGGCTAAAGTCGTGTCCAGTAAAGGTTGAATATGAAATGTGGGAATTTAGGTTATTTTTATCATAGAGTATGATAAAAATAAATAAAAGTGAAAATATAAATTTTAGGCCGTACAATGTAAGGCGGCGTTGGAGTGACCTCGGTAAATTTACATATGGCATTGAAGTATCAAAATCTTCAGGCCATGGAATGTTGAGCTTGGTGGGCTCCCTAACAGACGCCCTGGGGTGTATCNGTAATATATCAAAGATGTAAAAATGGAATGTGAAGTAATAGCTAGATGTATCTCTCTTTATGCACTTGTATGTATACTTGTGTTACTTGCTCTTGTTGTATTGCACTCTTTGTGCTTCTCTCCTTGTTGGATCGTGTATGTATTGAATTATTCCTGGGCAATTCTATGTACATGATCTTACTTTTGAGCCTTGGGCGGACAGGGGAGGTGCTGTCCGTCCGGCGTCTGTTTGACGCGCCCGAACCGGACCAAGTTGGTAGCGGGCTCGGGGCGTGACACGACTCCAGCTCAATTGCTGCATTTGGGTCTTCTCGTGCAGATGCAACTGCAGCAGTTGAACCTAACTGCACCAAACCAAACAAAAACTTAATAGATGCATGCATTTCCAACTGCAATGCAGTTAGAAATGCATGCAACCAAACAGTCCCTAAGTCTCCAGCTATCATCTCCTCTCTCTCAAGCAAGTACCTCTATCAACGAGATCTCTCTATCCTCCTCTCCCTTTCTCCCTCTCTCCCTGCATTTGGTCGAATATGGCCATATCCGGCCAAATCTAGCTGGCCAAATTCGGCCCAGCATGCATCCGCCCAAATCTGGTTGGATATAGCCAGAGTTTTTCTGTATTTCCTTTTTTATTTCATTTTTGTCTTTATGGGGGGAGCATATAATGTATTATTTGATTGTTGTAAGAAAGAGTCCAGTATGAAAGTACCTAGTGTAGTATGTTATTGTTATTCAACTAGTAAGTAGTATTAAAACAAATAGGATTAGTAGACAGCAATTAGGATTATTTGTTTGTTCATGTGTAGTTTAATGTTTGTCTAGCCCTAAAGGGTGGGAGGAGAAATTAAAGGTTAGAGCTAAAATTAGTTTTCGTAGATCAATTATATTGTGCGTTCCCTTCATAATAAAATGTAATCATATTGGTAAGTTGCGAGGTTTCTTGACACGGGGTTGGAGAATGTGGCACTATTGCAAGCTACTTTTTCGAAGCTGCAAAGTTTCAACAGATGTGATCAAGACATGAATTACATGCCCGATACCAAAGAAGATGAAAGCAATACAAGTACTTCGGTACAAATGATAGTGAAGTAAAAGATGCTCACATCATGACCCAAACTCATGATCACATTCCCGCATCTTCGGTATGGGCACTTAGATAAATTGTTATTCTAATTTTTTTCAGTACTATGTACTTTCTTTTACAAATAGTTATTGGTAGCTTATGGTTTATTGACAAATATAGACATGTACTTTCTTCTATAAATAATAGCAAAATTAACTAAACTCAAAATTTGTGAGTAGTTAGGTAATATTAGCATTGCAAAAAAAAAAATCACTTCAGCAAAAAAAAAAAAAAAAAAAAAAAAAAAAAAACCAAACGGCTTTACGAAATCACTCCAAAAAAATCACTTTCTAGACAGCCAAGTATTCTACAGCTTTTAACACAGCAACAATTCTCCAAACCAAAGTCAACTTAGCAGAAATCACATCTCCAACAGCTAGGCCAAACAAGCCCACATTCTTGTAACCAAATATTAGATTGAGTGGTTCTTTGGTCTAGTTTCTGCTTCTACTTTTGTAGATCGTCTAGCAAACTAGAAAGCTTAAATCTTCTATTGTTGTGGGAATTGGAAACAAGATTTTGAGGCCCAAAGGAGCTTTTGTCTTTGCTTCAAATAGACGTTTTTTGATGGGATTTTAAAGAAACAAATATTAGTGGTTGTAACATACTGAAACTTCAGTATATCGTACTGAACTTTGCCCAAATTGAAAAAAGTACAGTCAAGAAGTGAACATGAAAGTGTTAAGGAGACTTCCGAGGATTTCAAAACAGTTGGAAGTGAGTTAGAGCTCTTTAAAGCGAAAAAGAAATTCTATAACAAAGTGAAGTTGAGCCATCAAACCTTTGGAATCCAGACCTTGGCAACGGGATTCGGATCCTGAATTTGTTGTTCGAGCTTCAAACTTCATTGTCCGAACCTCAAGAAGAAGATCCAGACCTTCGACTCATAAAACCCAGTCCAAACATTCAAGATTCGGACCTTGGACCTAAAGTTCGAACCCTCGCCACGTGAATAGCAGAATTAGCTATTTAGGATCTAAACCCTAACTGGATGATCCTTGGCTGTGCAGCTCAGGCCAAACATTCAAGATCTAGACCTTGAATATAGAATTTGAATCCTGAGCAGCCTAGTAGTATAGTAAGAGTGATGCAATTTGTTCTTTTGGGGGGATTATGTTGCAATTGTGCAACATTACACGAAGACCCCATAGCCTTTCCCTCACTCCACATTATCTACACAAGAGAATAATCTCTCTTTTCTCCTTCTCACTCTCTCACTCTACAACCATCTCCCTTCCTAGTAGATTAGTCCAACAACTTGGAGATTTGGAGGCACCTATCTTAGAAGAAACTTCTTGAGGGAGGAGAGCAAGCCACTTGGAAAAAGACTAACTAGGGTGACAAAAAGCTACGAAAAGTTTTTAGGTTTTTGAGCTAGGGTTTTGGGATTAACCCTAGAAAATGAGATTTTGGCAAACCCTAGGCTAATCTATGCAAGAATAGTTTGAGATTTTCTTTGAATAAAGGGTTTGTCGAGAGATCTTGAAACACCTAAGTCAAGGATTGGGGCAGATGTTGAAGGTTTTTTAGCAAATTGACTCAGAAGCGGAGCAACTCGTCCATGAATTTCTAATTGCCCGAGTTTCCTAGCAATTAGTGACGAACCGAGGACTGGTCAGCTCCTATGTCTAGGGAATAATTTCATGTTGAGCCTATACATGTAAAATGGAAGCTTGTCAAGTAAATGTGCATGCACGAGATACACTTTGCTTGGGATAAATTAGCTACCACGATACAAGTGATTTTCATATGATTGTGCATAGAGCCATAGACTATCACCTATGTTATGAACTACGAAAGTGGAATGACATTCTCTAGGAACATATAGAAAACTTGACGCTTGACGTGTATACTGTTGAACATAGTGCCATTTGACATAGGTTGAAAACAAGGTAGATTGGGTCACTACTTGAACAATGATGTCATGAAACCTAGAAGGGTTGACAAACAGAGGTTGTGTGACGATTTTGCCACAAATTGATTGGCCTCGTGTGTGCGTGACGATTTCCCCGCCCGTAGACTTAAATGCCAAGTTGAGTGCGACGATTTCAGCACCTACTGACTTGCCGGGTATGCACGATGATTTTGCCGCCAATGGCTAAGTTGAGAACATGATAAGGCGAACCTTGTTTTCGGCCATCGAGGATTCGGTAAGGAAAATAATGAGCAAAATCATGAGTTGATTCATACAAATTAGATCCCATTATCCTATTGATTGAGGCATAATCGTGGTTATCTTTTGCATGTAGTAGATGTACACATGCTTATAGTTGATTATCTATTTATCTAACGTTCATTATGCCTCCTTTGGACATGGTGGATCGAGCTTTCCCTTTGGGCGGCCGTGCCTACTAGGAACTATGTTTATAGTTCTCACACTCCATTTTACTGGTCCCCCCTTCGGTTGGCGCGTCCGAGCACGTGAAGGATTTGGCGCAATAAATAGAAAATCCACTTATCTTTTTGGTAGTTGCCAAGTCAAGTACCCGAGCACTGACATACTATTTTGGAAAATAGAAAAGTATTAAGAAATTTGATTTGTAAATTGGATACCGTGTAAATCCCCAAGTGGAGCAAAGAATGATGTAATAGTTAGTTTAAATTATGTTCAAATGATATTTACCTTATGCACTCCATGTATGTATTGTTCCTTTGTGGAATGTAATATGCAGGTTGTGTACGCCTTGAGCGAGCAGAAAAAACTATATCTGTTCGATGGATCTATGCACGCGCCAGGCAGGCTCAAACAGCATTTCAACATACAGGAGAACACCCTTGTGACGCCCTACTTCCCAGGGAGGTCATCATCGTGGAACGACTCTAGCCATAGCATGCTTAACCTTCTTAACCTCTTAGATTTAGCCACGACCCAAAATGGTATAGCCAGTTTGAGAGGTTTAGTCCTATTATACCTTATATATAAGATTATTTCAAATCCTATGAGCGTCACATTACTCCCACTTTAAACCCTGACATCCCGGTCAGCCTCAAGCACACTCACAAACACCAAGCAATGAGACTCATCTCGCTAGCTAGCCGACCTTGTGGAAAGCCGTGCTAGGTCGTCAGCCAGGATCCGCGCTCTATCCGCTATATGACCCTACCTCAGCCAAGACTCATCTCACACTTCTAGCTGGTGATTAGCTCTAGGGGTGTCAACGAGCCGAACACGAGCGAGCTGGGGTCGGCTCGTGTTCGGCTCGTTTCATAAACGAGCCGAACACAAGCTGGCTAAAGTATCAAGCCGAAAAATTCGGCTCGTGTTCGGCTCGTTTATTAACGAGCTGAACACAAGCCGAATACGAGTTGACTTATGAATAAGAATTTAATAGGATTAGAAAGAATATATATAGAAAATAAATTTATAAGATCTTATCCGTTAGACTTTGATCTAATGATTGAAATTTTACATATAAATTAATCATTTTATAATTGAGTTGGACTTTTTATTTAGATTGGGTTAAAATTCAAATAATAAAAATTTGTATTATATACATATATAATTATTAATTTATATATATAAATATAAAATATATGTATTTGAGCTGTTATCGAGCCGAACACGAGCAAGCTGACCCTAGCTCGTGTTCGGCTTGTTTATTAAACGAGCTGAAAAATCCGGCTTATGTTCGGCTCGTTTACTAAACGAGCGAGCCAATCTCGAGCTCATTTCGAGCTGAACACGAGCTGGCTCGCGAACAACGAACTGGATTGCCACCCCTAGCTAAAGAGTCCAAGTCTCATTAAAAGTCTAAACACATAGAGCAGCGATTTTACATTATATACGACTACCTCAAAAAGAAGTACATTAAGGTGCCTCTAGTAGACTCTGCTGTTAAGTATTTTGTGTTGGCAAGTTTCGTGATTTGATTCGAAGTCTTGAAGGGTTCGGTGCGTGATTGTCGAAGATTGAAGAATCCAAGGTTCCGAGAACTCAGAAACATCTCACTGTATGAATCACGATACTCAGGTAAGTCTATAAATCACGTTATGGTGATTCATACTTATTTATGACATTAGAATCATATAATTCAATATTTTATGGATTAGAAGTGGGTTTTGGTACTTTTGAATTGATTATAAAAGTTTTTGATAGTGAGAACCGATACAAGTTTTCGGTTTCTCAAAACAGTATTTGAAAAACTAAGTTTCAAAATAGAGTACCGATACCTCAACTTGTGTAACACACTGGACCTTTGCAAATTGCGAGGTTCGAGTGTTTGGATGTATTTCGGGCTTTTCCACACTTGGTGGAGGGTTGTAGAAGGTATTCCGACCTAAAAAGTTCGAAAACTGANCTAGCTCGTGTTCGGCTTGTTTATTAAACGAGCTGAAAATTTCAGCTCATGCTCGGCTCGTTTACTAAATGAGCGATTCAATCTCGAGCTCGTTTCGAGCCGAACACGAGCTGACTCGCGAACAGCGAGCTGGATTGCCACCCATAATTAGCTCTGATACCGACGGTGACGCCCCACTTTCCGGGGGTTTACTCATCTTAGAACTGCTCTAGCCATAGCACGCTTAACCCTCTTAACCTCTTGGGCTTAGCCACTGCTCAAAACGCTATAGCCGGATTAAGAGGTTTAATCCTACTATATCTTATATATAAGACTATTGCCAATCCTACTAGTGTCACATTTACTATAGCAACCCGACCCACTAGTAATAATAACTCATTGGGCCGAAACCACTGGTCCAAAATGCTTAAGCCTAGTTATTATTGTTAGGGTGCGTAGGCTCTTATATTCCCAATTAGAACCTCTTTTTCTATCCGATGTGGGACTATTAGGACATTACAGACTCTCCCCATTTAGACCCTGAAAATTCGTTAGGGCCAAACCTGATCACAAATATATAAACCAAAACTATTAAGTGATGTGAGATTCTAGAGGTAGCTCCTCCAGGTTCAAGAGATGGCTCCCACCAAACGTATAGTATAGCACTTTACCCCATATAGCACTTAGCGCTCACACTTTCCGCTAGTATTTTGCTCTAATACTAACTGTAATGATCCGACCCACTAGCAATACTAACTCATTAGGCCCAAACCACAAATCCAAAATGTTCAAGCCTAGTTATTATTTCTGGGGTCCTAGATCATTATATTCACAAACCTTTCCTATTCGATGTGGGACTAACAAAGCCACTCAAACAGCATCTCAAAAAACAGGAGTACACCCTAGAACCAAGCCAAAGAGGTGCTAGCTCCAAAACTTTCTTTCCTAAGAAACTCATAATGAGAAAAAGACCACCTTCAAATCCTTAACAAAAGAAAAAAAAAACTCATAGAATCACTAGCATTTACGCAATTGACAAGATTACTATAGAGCAATTTTCCAGAAAAAAAAAAAGAGGCAAGCATCAATAAATGAACCAGCATATGTAGATGTACTTGCTTGACCACCTTGTACTGCATGAAGATAGATAGCGAAGGCACAACATAATGAGCCACCTAACCAAATAACCTACTTTCACATATTTTAAGCAGATATATGATGTTTAGCTTGGCATCTTCATAGTTAGCTACTTAAACACTTGAATATCAAACATGATACACAATATATTGTTGATTTATTTGAATATCAAACTTTATACGCAGAATTTTGTTGATTTATTCTGACTATTCTAAACTTCATACTTGGAATTGATTATCTTTAACTTCATACTTGGAGCATCTTTCAAGACATGAAATACTTGCAATTTCTACAAGTAAGGCATTAGAATATCTTGCGATATAATTTAGTACCTCATCAAAAGTCAAGAGTTCTTTTATTTTAATTTAGTTGTTCTTTTATACATTTTCTTTCCATTTATCATATATTTTTATACTTTCGCTACATACATTACATTTAGATTTATTTTAAGAGATGTGCCAATGTAACCATAGGGTACTGTGCATTACCTTAGCTACTTACAAACTATTTTCACTTTTTAGAACATTGCATTATATAGTTTCAGCATTTCAAAGTACAATAAACTGAATAGGCTATGATCTATATTACAGATGGATGTGAATAACAATTTCTCTAGAGACACAATAGGCTAAGATGAGTGCCTTTCTTGCAAATATGAACTATGATAAGAGAAAGTTGTCAGCTAGAACATTTCTTGGCCAAATCTTTGTCATCTGTCATGGAAGCTTTAAAATAAATGATCTAAAACGTACAAGGTTCTATCATGATATGGAGGCATTGTTATAAAATTATCATGCACATAATTGCAATTAATGGAGGAGTATGAGATCAATAAACAGGAATGCAGTTAACCATCATTATCCTAGTCTTCATCATCCTAGTGTTTTTCTATAATATGGAGTCGACTAAATTAACTAAGAAAAAGATGGCTCCAAAGAAATCAACAAACTTAAACAACTGACCATCAATCTAACATCAACCCTCCAGGACTGGTTTTAAAATGATAAAAAAAAAAAAAAACAACCTAAAAACAGGTCTATTAGTGCATCATTTAGTATTATTAAATTATGTGAAACACCCGTGGTTCTCCAAAAGCTTAGCTGGTAGAGAATGATGTTTTTATATTTTTATATTTAACACTCTCCCTCACGTCTGGATTCGAGACTTTTGATAAGCCCATAACATGAACTTGAATTAAATGGCAGGAAATCAATTACGCTGGAAGCCTGGGGTGACTCCAAGTTACGACCTCCTGTTTTGATACTATGTTAAATTATATGAAAAAACCGTGGTTCTCCAAAATCTTAAGGTAGTAGAGAATGGTGTTTTTATATTCTTTATATTTAACAGGTATTGTTGCCATGCTTTTGGTTCCAAATTGTGTTCAATAGAGTGTGTGGGTGGATGGTGGAGTGCATGCAGTCCATACATTGAGGAGTTTGTTTGTTAAAAAAGCAAAAAATGAAAAAACAAAAAAAAAAAAGGAAAACCTTTGCAGCAATTTTTTTTTTCACTTCTATATCTTTTTGAAGAAGATGCTTCCAGCATCAGGCCAAATCATATTGAAGCTAGCAATGATGACCAAAGTACAAAAGTCCATGGCCAACCACATCCACCCACAAATAAATTTTGCTTACAAAAACTAGAAAAACAGCAACAATACCAAACGAGGCCTAGACCTTAGGTTTTACGACCAGTCCCATAATTGTTAACAAATTAAGTACTTTAAAGGACCTAGGTATTTCCCTTAATTATTGTTTTCTCAATCCTCATATGTAGACTTACACAAGGCCTGGTTCGTTAACCGGTCCTAGGACTTCTCTCATTAAAATGGAAGAAAGCAGCAGCAGCAGCAAAAGCAGCAGCAGCAAACATAGAGAGTCCTAATCCATAACTATTTTCTCTGAATAAAACTCACCTGCAAGATTTTCCAACCATGATTGACTATAGAGAGCTTGAAATCCTGAAGTTTTTCAATTCAAATTATAGGCTTGCCCATCTTCTAGATTAGACTGGTTGTTTAGTAGTACGTTCAATAAAGCACTTAGAAGTTCAAGCTGCTGTCAAGTGAAACGGGTTATAGGAATCGTCGCATATGGATTCTAATGAATGAGTTTTGTCAAGTGAAATGTTATTGAGCCATGTCCTCATCTCAGGGAAGGAACGAACATCATCACTTCAATTTCTCACAAAGAATGAATCAAATTTTTGCATATGTAAGTCAAAAAGTATACAAAAGAATAAATCATACCTCTGCAGCCAAGAGCAGTTATTCTGTGAAGGAGGAGACAAGGGGGGCCTTGGAGGCCGCGCATGAGCGCCCCTTGGCCATGCCGTAAAGTAGACAGGATCATGGCCCCTAGAGAAAGCAGAGGAGAACGGAATTGGCCGTGTGCATGTAGAGACGGCAGGTTGTCGCCCTACGCCCTAGAAACGGTGGTCCTCGTCAACCTCCTCGCGAGAGGTGTGAGAAACAGCGGATGAGAGGCAACGGCAGAGAGATGTGCCTATGGGCAGGTGGATGGGGGTTTAGCACCCGAGGGGGGGGGGG
>NC_033628.1:4737579-4773532 GCF_001540865.1 Ananas comosus
GGGGGGGGGGGGGGGGGGAGAGACTTAGTGAGTTAATTCGGATTCGGCAAAAATTCGGTACAGGTACAATACGAATAAAATTTGTATCCTAATTTTTACACTTGTTGAAAAATACGGCTAAAAAACGAATTCGCCAATTATTCGGATACATGATTTATACGGATATTATACGTTCACCAATTAAAAATTCGAGATAAAAAATTTGGCTATTAAATTAAGTTTTTTTTTTCTAGATTTATGCTATTAGCATAAATACTCATAATTCTTAAGAATATAAAAATAAAGAGCTACAAAATTAAGCAGATTAAGTAAAAAAAAAAAAAAGTTAACAACCCAAATATTTCAAGTTCTACCACATGACTGCCTATCATGGATCCTTGAAAGAATAAAATCACATCCAAAGAACATTAGAATTACCCCTCAATAATGCATCAAACATAACTTAACTCTAAGTAATTAACCCCACTCCATTGGTTCCGAGTCAACAGACAAAAGCAAGCAAATTAATGGACGTAACAACAACTTAATCAGGACTAATATGAAAATCTGGAGTTTAGAGGAAGAGAAGGATGTTTTGGGTGAAAGAAAACACAAAAGCAACAGTATCAGCCATATATATAGAAGAGAAAACTGTTATAAATAGAAATCAAAATTAACTAGGAAGAAAAAATATAATATTGCTAGGATTCTAAAACTTTGGCACTTAACATGCAGATAATAGCAAATATTAACTAACTCCACTCATAGTGAATTTGTAGTTTTGTACCAGATGACGTGGGCGTGCGGCGGGGGAAGAGCAGAACTCGAAACCAGGTTGCGAGTGGTGCGCAGCGACACGGGGTGTTCCGATGGCCAGCGACGCGCGGCCGGGGTGGTTCCAAACTTCCGATGGTGAGCAGCGCTAGGCCTCGCGGGGGGTTCCAGTGGCGAGCGTCGAGCGGCGCGCGGCGGGGGTGGTTCCGAACTTCCGATGCTCGGCCTCGCGGAGGGTTCCGATGGCGAGCGGTGCGAGGCCGGAGTCGTTCCGAAATCCGAACTTCCGATGCCCAGCCTCGCGGGGCGTTCCGATGGCGAGCGGTGGGCGGCCCGGGGCGAGGATGGTTCTAAAGAACCCGATCTTCGATGTCGAGTGACGCGTGGCCCTGCGGGGGCTTCCGAGGGGGAGGGGGAGGGGCAGGGATGGGGGCTGAAGCAGGGGAAAGAAGCTAGGGCAAAAATTTTATTATTATTATTATTATTATTATTATTATTCCGGTAGAATCTATTCCGATTATTTCTTGTCATTCCCAATTATTCCGGAATAGTAAAAAATTTTCTATTCCACCATTTTGATATACTAGTGCTATTTCAATTCTTAATTTCAAACTTTAATTAAAATTATAAAATAAATTAAAATTAGATTATATAAATATAATATGTTATATATTATAATGCATTATTTTTATTATAAAATTATTAATTATACTATATTAATACATATTATTTATATTTAAATATTATAATAAAATTTATAATAAATTATATTTAAGTATTATAATAAATTCTTTTTATTAAATTTAAGTTTAAGTAGAATTTAAAAAAAAATTAATAAATTTATACATAATTTTTTATTAATTGTTCCACTAACTATTTTATTTTAAAACTAAAATTTATAATTAAAATTTTATAATTTAAATCCAAAATTAAGGTTCTATCAATTTAATTTTAAATTTTAAATTTATTCAAATTTAATTTTAATTTACTATGTTTTAAATATTTTTTAAAATCTTAAAATTTTTTATTTTTATTATTTCTTTCAAATTTAAATTTAATCTTTAATATTTCAAGATTTGGAAATTTGAATTTAAATTTTTCTAAAAGTTTAAAAAATTTTGAGAATTTTAAATTTGTAAAATTTTAATCAGAAAATTTTGAATTTAAAGCTTAAAAATTTTAAATTAAAAATATAAATTTTTAATTTTTTAAAATTTTAAATTCCATAAAATAATAATGGAAGGATAATACTAATTCATTATCTATTTAAATTCATATAACTACAATCTTTCTTACATTCTATTTTACCTAACAAACCGGTTATTTTTCCTTATTACAGGAATAGAACCCAATTGCTATTTCAATCCCAACGCAAAATTGATCTATCCCGGCTATTTCAATTAATGATAGATACTAGTTGCGTTTGGGTTCGGAGTATAAGTACAGAACCGCTTAGTTCGCATGAATAGATAGCAAAATTTCAAGTATAAACAGGGAACTAAAATCAATTTTTGCCGACTAAAAATTGGGCTTGGTTTAGGAATTAAGAATAAAGATACAACAGTTCACAGATAAAAAGGAAATAGATCAATTGCGTGGAAAATTGGGTTTTGTTCCTAAGGAATAAGGTAATAGAGGTTGGATGGGTGTAAATGAAAAACAAAAGAATAAGTTATAATTTAAAATATTATAGTTAATTTAATTAACATCAAAAATTACTTAAAATAAATAAATAAATAAGAATTTAATAGTTAATTATAATAATATAAATTATGTAATAAACTTTAAATAATTAATTATAATATAACAATTTAATAAATAATATCTAATTAAATAATAAATAATAAATGATCGCACTTATCCAATTTCAATCTATTAACTTATTATTAGTCTTTATAAATAATAATAATAATTAATAATATAGTAAATAAATTAATAATATTATTTAGTATAAACTTATTTTAATATTAATTATAAATAATAATTCTAACTAATACAAATCCGATGGTCGTTTATTACGTTAATAATTATCGTCAATAATATTCTATAGTTATTATTTATTATTAATATTTAACATAATAATTATTAATAATTCAATTAATATTATGTATCCTAGATTAATAAACTAATTATTGGCGTAAATAAATAATCAATTAAACATACATGGCATTATCTAAATTTAGTTGGAAGGATAGATAATTACTCAAATACCGTTAACGTAAATAATAATTTTATTATTAATAATATATCTATGTTGGTCTCAGGGGTTAAGTAAAAACTATTATTTCAGGGATATGGTTACGTCCGGGATTAAATGGGGTTAGAGTCATGTTTTGGGTTCGTTTGGGTTGAGAATTGGATTGTGTTTTGCAAATTTTATCGAAAACAAATTTTAAATATTAAATTTCAAGAACTCTAAAGATTTTAAGAATCAAATTTAATGTTTTAAAAACAGTAACAAAATCCAATTGGTTTAATAACTTTTTAAACAATTTAAAATATCAAAATTAGTATTTAAGATTTATAACTTTAATTTTGACGATTACAAAAGTCATATTTTTGTAAAATTTAAATTTTAAACGTTTAATTTTAAATATAAATCGGGCTTGGAGCAATTAATAAAAATAATTTATTAGAATAAATTTATAATTTTTTTAAAATTCTACTTAAACTTAAATTTAATACAAAATTTATTGTATATTTAAATATATTTTATATAAAATTTATTATAATATTTAAATATAAATAATATGTATTAATATAGTAAATTAATAATTTTATAATAAAATAATATATTATAATATATAACATATTATATTTATATAATTTAGTTTTAATTCAATTTATAATTTTACTTAACTTTGAAATTAAGTATCGTAATAGCACTATTCCACTAAAATGGTGGAATAGCAAATTTTTTATTATTCCAGGATAACTGGAAATAGCAAGGTTTGACAAGAATAAAATATTTCGGTAAAAAATCACTATGTTTGGCCTAATAGCCTTCAGCGGCAAGTTCTATATAACAGTGAACCCTTTCTTCTTTTCCCACCCTCACAAGCCAAACTCCCCAAAACATTCCCGCTTAGAGCTTCTACTCTCCTCTTCCCGTGCTACCAATCCATCATCATCATGAGGTTCCACCCTTCCAACTTCTCCCAGGCGCCTCCCCCATGGAACCCTTTCAGAGTCGAAAACGATTCACCACTTTCGACGTATGCCTTTGCTACTGCTTCTGCAGACGACGTTCTGCCCCGGCTGCCCTGCCTGCTACCTCCTCTACCTCCGCCAACCTCCCCCGTCTCCTACTGCTGCCGCATTTTAGAAGGATCAAGAAAAGTTTACGCACGAAAAAAAATAAATAACTATGTCTGTTTTATAAACTACAAGAAAATAGATATTTTGTGGCAAAACTAATGGCCACAAAAATAAAGAAATTCGCCACAAAAGGTCTTTTGTAGCCATATTAGTTTCGTCATAGCGTCACCACAATAGGACCGCTACAAAAGGTTATTATGACCAAAAAAAAATTTCACCACAAAATGTTCCATATGTGTGAAATTTTTTTTGGCCACAAATTACATCATATGATTTATGGCAAATTTTAATACTAGCTAAATATAGTGTTGAATTTATTGTGACGAAATTTATTTGTTGGACTCTAGCTAAGTTTATTTCTAAATGAAATAAACGAAGCGGGTAGCGTGCTACCTATCTCTCTCTCAAAAAAAAAAAAAAATTTATTTGTTGGACACACATAATGCCATACATTTTGTGGCAAAATTAAATATCGGCCACAATTTGAGTTGAAACTATAGTAGTGAAATTAAGTAGTTGGTTACAAAAAGTGTCGTACTAATTATGAGGAAATTATATATGGTTACAAATAATATTATACTTTTTATAGCGAAATTTGTTTTTGGTCATAAATAATTCACTATATATTATGGCCAAATATTGTTTCGGTCATTATAATATTTTCAAATTTTATATGTATATAATATATTGTGGCTGTTTATTATTTTGCCACAGAAAACCTGTAGTACAATTCGTGAGTAGATGTTTCAACTCTCAAAAAAAAGATTTTAAAGATTATCACTATGGATACTATTCAATCAGAATTTAAACATAATATCAATAACAATATTCAAGATATATTCGTCATAATACAAAAAATGATTATATATTCAAGTACCACAACCAAAATAAGATAACAGTTAATTGTTTACATCCAGTACCATTTGCACCACATAATTAAGTTTTCAATCTCATCAAAATCAAATCTCATATTAGTAACTTCTCAAAACAATGATAATAAAAACTCTAAGGGGCTGTTTGATTTGACGTAAAATTGCGAAAAAAAAATTTCGGTGGAAAAAAACTTTCGGTGGAAAAAAAATTTTACGTAGTGTTTGGTTTGTAGGAAAAGAAAAATAGTTTTCGATGATGGTTGTTTGGTTGAAAGAAAAGAAAAGTAGTTGAAATCTATATAATATATTTTTTATTATATATATTATTATTATATAATAATTAATATACTATATATATTATTATTATAATATTTATATATTATTACTATAATTATATGAATAATAAATAATAATATATTAAATATCATTAATATTATAGTTTTATATTTAATAATAATTATATTTAATACATAGATAGTATTATATAATATTATATATATACATATATTTATTACTATAAATAATTTACATATATTAATATATATTAAAAGTAATTATATTATATTGCTATTTATATTAAATAATATATGGTATATATAATTTTTATTTATATAATTATATATAATATAATTATATATATTATATTATAGTATATGGGTGAGAGAGAGGGGTCTTTGGTTATCTCTTAGCGCCATGCGGTCCCGAGTCCGCTTCGCCTAGTGCGGGACCGCGCTTTTTTCCCCACCGCAACGGTGTTGTGCGTTTTCGTTTTCCGTAATTTTTGGGGAATGAAACCTGATTTTTCAGTTGTAAAAAATTTCTGGGGAAAAATTTTATTTATACAACAACATTTCGGAATCATTTTTCTAGAATTTTTTTTTCAGGTGCTTTTATCAAGCACAACCCCTATTAAAGATCGAAGTTACGTGCTTGAGATGATCCAACTCAAAAATATTGACCATCCAAGACTTAGTCCTGTAAAATAAAAAAATAGTGATAAGAATAGTGTATATAATCTATTTACTTCATCAAAAAGTAAAAAATATTGTTAATGTATACCTAAGACATACTAAATTAAATATAGTATAAGTTGAAATATTGTGGCTGATATGTATTTCGAATGTTGTCTATTTTCAACATACATCCAAGTCTTATCTATCTTGATATTTATTTATTTGCAGTATATTTGGATATTAAAGTATAACAATGTACTATTTATAAAAAAATGTACTTATTTTTTCAACACAATCGGTACTTTTACTAAATATTTCATCACTTATTAAAGGGCCTTGAAATAATTAAATTATGATATTATAAAAACGTTAAAATTAAATTATGAAATTCTATAATTTTTATCATATGCATGTTAATGTGTCATGTATTTTACAAAGTCAATGACATTTATTCCTCTAAAATATTACACATGTTTATCGACTTATGAATAAAAAAAATAAAAATAAAATAATGAACCCCAAAATTGCAAAGGAAAAGAATTAAATCAAGCTTTTATTAGTAGAATGGGTGTAAATCAAATAAAAAAGGTTTAGGGATCATTTTTAAAATAAGCTAAAGTTCAGGAGATGTCTATATATTTTGACTAAAAATATACTTAAGTATGAGAGCACATTTACATGTATACTTATTTAGAAAATCACCAACTTTAAACTTTGACCAACATGTATACATTTTGACCGATCTTTCTCTATAAAAAATAAATCAGCAATATATATACCAAATTTACAACATTTATATATTTTGACCAAATTTTCTTTATAAAAAGTAAATCACCAACTTTAATCTAGACAAAAAATTTCTTTTTTCTCTTTAAATTTTTTTTTTTCTCTAAATAGTCTGTAAGTAGTGAGAATATAGATCCTATCTGAACTAGATAAGTGCATAGATGATTTTTAGATGATTTAATTTCACTAATATTTTATCATACAAAAAAAAAACTCACCGAGTAATAAATATTATCATAAATCATATAACTCTAAAAAAAATTGTTTACATAATATCTTATTAAACTTATTATAAATACAAAAAAAAGTTTAAAAACTAAATACCTAAAACTCTTGTTCCTGATAAAGAATAGGTTATAAATATATAGATAAAATTGCTGTATATTTTACATTTTCATTCTTCCAATTAAAAAAAAAAATCAACACCCACCTAGAACTAGATAGAGAGGGAGAGAAGGAGGGGGAGAGAAAGAGTAATGTGAAGGTCTTGGTTGCGAGGTTACTGCTAATCTGCAAGTTAACGCGAGAGTCAGATTTACAGAAGATGCAAATATGGAGAATACCTCACAAATATGGAGATGGCGAAAAGTTGTGGAAGCATCTGTAAGAGATCTCACGGACTCCACGTTGCTATCAATATTCTCTACGTAGAAGATGAAATTTTGAATGCAATGTTGCCGGTCGAGCGAAGTGGCATAGGAAACGGAGTCGCCAGAGAAGCCGTGGAAGATTGATAGGGTGGACCGGTCGAAGTGGGAGGCATGCTTTGGAAAGGATTAAAGGTTTTTAAGTTGATTTAGGGTGTGTTTGGTTTGATGTAAAAAAGGGTGAAAAAAAAATCCAGATGAAAAATCTTTGCGGGTTTGAATTTAAAAAATTTTCGTAGAACCATTTTTCGTTTTCTGCGCGCGACCGACGAAAAATGAAATAGCGTAGGATGAAAATCGCAGCTCACGCGATATGCCTCACAAGCATGTTTCACGCGGTCCACGAGGCCAAAATAACCTCGCGGACCGAGCTAGTTATATTTATAGGTGTGGTCCACGAGGCCATTTTGGCCTTGTGGACCGCGAACTTCCCTCTCGTTATATATAATAAAATTATATATATATATATATATCATAAAAATAAAATATTATATATAATAAAAAAAATAAATATTTATAAATAAAATTATATATATAATTTTATTTATAAATATTTATTTATTTTTATTATATATAATATTTTATTTTTTATATAAAGATATTAATATATAATATTTTATTTATAAATTAGTAATTATTTAAATACTCCCGCAGTTATCTCCTGTTAAGTTAACTTAGGTTAAACATGAGTTAAATATCTACTACAGTTTAAAAAATTAAAATGCTAATTTTGCCCTTAACTTAAGGGCAAATAAGAAATGTTGGTAACGGTAGAGGGGTATATTGGAAAAGGCCAAACTCAAAATATTTTTTGTCCCCCTGACTTTAAGGGCAAATAAGAAAGTCCGTGATGATGAAAAGGTATATTTCAAAGGGCAAAATAGTAATTTTACAGAGATAACAGAGTTAATTAACAGATTTTAACTCTAGGGGTATATTAGAATAGGTTGAAGCGTAGAAAGGGTTTTTCAATATTAGCCTTCTAACATGGGTAAATCGGAAAGTCGGGAACTTTTCAGAGATATATAAGCAATTGCCCCCCAAAAAAAAAGAATCATAGATATTTTTTTTGGATATCAACTGTTGTTGGAGATTAAATTAAAGTTTGTTATAAAAAGGTAAAGACACAAATCTTTTTCTTTTTTAAAAAATATATATGATTATATGGACGAATAAAAATGTCCACTCAATTGAACCGTTGCCACAAAAAAAAACATATGGAAGTACTGCTTGAAAATAATAATAGTCAAAATATAGCTAATAACAAAAAATTCAAAAATACGATGAAACGAAGCTTATATAACCTTAAATCAAAGGATACAAGATACTTAGATGCATTTCATTGGACATTTGGAATAAAACTAAAATTCTATTCTTACTTACGTAAAATTGTGGGGAATTTATGACCGCCACAATATGCACATTTTTTGTGACATCTTTCAACTTATTCTCACTATTAATCTTAATCCAAATTAACATATACTTATTGTAGAAATTTTTTAATTATTGCCACTTATTCGATGCACTATATGTGGCCATAGCAAATTTTGGTCACAAAAACAATAAGAAACAACTGTAGCGAAATTGTCGCCACAATTTTCTAAGCATTTTGTGGCTATTTTTATTTGTTAGCCACAAAAAAATATCTATTTGCTGTGGTGCAATACATAGAGCCATAAATTTTGAATGTGTTTTGTGGCTAGTTATAATATTTGGTCACAAAAATTACAATGGCAAAATGTGTGCAAAAATTACTTTATATTTGTAGTTGTTTTACAATTTTCCCACTAATAATATATATATGTATGACCAAATATGGTTGGCTACAAAAGGTTGCCCTATTTATTTTATTATATTTTTTTTATTGAAACTTTCTTATACTACAAGGCATATAACGCTTTTTCACCTTCTTCTCCGGTGCGAAACGAAAAAATTCTAAAAATGTATTAGGTTCCACGTAAAACTATGGAAAAAAATTTTCGGTGGAAAAAAAATTTCAGTGGGAAAAAAATTTTATGTTGTTTAATATTTGGTTTGTAGGAAAAAAATAGATAAAAAATTATTTAATATATTTTTTATTATATATATATTATTAATATATAATAATTATTATCTTATATATATTATTATTATAATTTCTATTTATAGATTAAATATATTTAAAATTATAATAAACATATTACATAATATATAAGCATTATATATTTTGAAGAGGAGTCCTTTCGTCAATCCAGATATGGTACGAGCCACCTCTGTGTACATGCAGTGGTATTGGGGGATCACAAGGAGGTTGATTTCACGTCCTGTACAGCGGCTTCCACACACTTTTCTATCGCGTGGGCATGTCGAGCGAAGATTGGTAAGATAATTTTATTTTATTATTTATTTTAATATAAGGATATTCGTTATATATAATCATGTATTTTTATATAGGTGGATGCTATGTGACATGCTGCTAGCAGTATTGGACATTTGATGAATGATCCTCCGGAGCCATCTAGAATGATGAATGCTCTAGCATATGTGAGGTGGGATCTCGAGAGTATGTTAGGGACTCTTCCGACATTACCAGTGACAGGGCATTCGGATATTCCTTCTCCGACTTTTTATGATCATGGTGATATCCCCTCCACTTCCATGTCTGCATATGATTTTCCATCGACACACGACCCGATTCATCCATCTGACGTCCTCTCGACATCAGAAGTGCAGTTTGATTTTCCGTCAGCATCTATCCCTCCATTTGATATTCTATCTACGTCAGAGATGCCTTATTTTGATATTCCATTCTGGCCCATCCCTCCCTCCGACGTTCATCCACATCGGAGGTTCGTTGCGATGATGTTGTGTATCGACATAAGTGATGACGATAGGGTCATATTGAGACGCAGGAGGGGATACTGCCATCGGTCGTTGAGTAAGGGATGGAGCGGATTGTCGAGGGCACCGCCATCGAGCATATTTATCAGATATATGCCCTTGAAACCGCGCATTCTAAGATGGAGTATAATATACATATTCGAGGATGGGGTCGAGGACGCAGACGTGGACGTTGACGCAGACGTGTTAGGGGATGAGGGCAAGAGCATGGGAGAGGCATGGAGGGAACTTGAATTTTTTTTTTTTTATCATTCTTGGGATTCTCATGTATATTTGATATTTTTGATCTTTTCTACATTAATTTTTTATAGTGTCATTAAAATTTATTCATATTGAAGTGTTCATATTGGTATAACTCATTGACGTTGGCATATATGATTTTTATGATTTTCAGATTGTTAAGATTATATGAAATTATATGAATAAATTATTAGGATTTTCAGGTTGTTAAGATTATATGAAATTATATGGATAGACAATTAGGATTTTCAGGCTGTTAAGGTTATATGAAATTATATGGATAAATTTTCAAATTGTTAAGATTATATGTGATTTGTTAAAATTTTTATGTGGTTGTTAGGATTATATATGAGATATAAAAAGAAATATAAATAAGCGTCATTCACCGTCTTATTAAAGGCAGTAAACGATTCACCGCCTTCAAAAGAAATATTCGCCCCACGCTTATGTGGCGAAAGAAGAATCGGTTTTACAAATATAATTTTGAGAGGATTATATTGCAAATTTAAAATTCTAGAGGGTTGTTTTCTAAAAAAAATCCGCTAAAAACAAAATTTTTTTATAAATAATCATATTGAAAATTTTATTTGCAAAAATATGCCTCCTAAAATATTTATTGCAAAAATAGTCCTCAAATAGGCCATGTCAGCTCGGTGGTGGTGACTGGGTTAAATGCGGTGAATGGTTTACCGCATTCCGTTATGCGGTGAACCATTCACCGCATTTGTGGGCCTACGACAGCGGGATTAAAAATTGATAATGCGGTACATGATGTACCGCATTTAAAAGCGGTGAACCATTCACCGCTTTTAAATGCGGTAAATAGTTTACCGCTTTTATATACGGCAAACGGTTCACCGCATTTAAATGCGGTAAACCCTAATACCCCGCCCGAACCCCCTTTTCTTTTCTCTTTCACTCCTGTCTCCCGAGTGTCTCCCGAGCTCCTCGTCTCTGTCTCCCGCACGCTCCCTCACTCCTCTCTATTTCACTCACTCCAACCCGCCCGACGCCGCCGGCGCTGCCGCCGGCGCCGATTGTAGTGCTTCTGCCCTGCCCTCTCTCCTCAGCATTGCATCCACATTCCTGTCTCCCGAGCTCCTCCTCTTTGTCTCTCGCACGCTCCCTCACGCCTCGCCATCTCACTCACTTCGACCCGTCCGACGCCGTCGTCGCTGCCACCGTCGCCGGCGCCGACTGTACTGCTTCTGCCCTGCCCTCTCTCCTCAGCATTGCATCCACATTGTTCCATTAGGTTAGTAGTGAGATGTTTGAAAAAAATGTAATTGTTTTTTAAATAGAATTGATTGTTTGTAAATTATTGTGTTCTTTCACTGTATTTTATCTATATTTTGTGATATGTACGCTTTTAGATCACATTTTAAACCCTATTAGGTTAGTGGTAGAGCCCAACACCGAGATGTGAGATGTAATAATGTAACACATTGGACCTGTGCAAATTGCGAGGTTCGAGTGATTGGATATGTTTTGAGCTTTTCCGCACTTGGTGGAGGGTCGTAGAATGTTTTCTGATCCAAAAAGTTCGAAAACCTGAGTTTTGGACGAGTCCTGAGAGTTTTTACTCTCAGGGACCGGTCCCTGAAAGGAGAGACCGGTCCCCCAGTGAGCAGTGTTGCGCAGCCGGCGAGGCAACCGGTCCCGCGCGGGGAGAGACCGGTTCCCGAACGCTGGTTTTTCGGGTTTGACACGAGAGACCGGTCCCGTGCAGGGAGAGACCGGTCCCTCTGGGCGAAAATTGCCCAGACCGGGCTGATGCGATATTGGATTTTTGAGGGGCCTCTTTAGATTTTGTTACACTAGAGGGCATATATGGCTACTTCCTCTTCTCTTGTCCCTCATTCCACCATTTCCTTTGCTCCTAGAGAGAGAAGAAGAAGAAGGAGAGGAAGAAGAAGAATAAGAGTGCTTGTTGGAGGCTTGGAATTTCACCCACACCCTCTCTTCTTCCTTTTGGTGGCTTGGAGCTTGGATTTGGAGCATTGTTGAGGAAAGATCTTGGAACCTAGAGGGTTTTGAACCTGTATTAAAGCTTCTTGAAGGTAAGCAACTTGTTCTTTCTCCAAGATTTCTTGATTTGAAGGTTTTTAGTAGATGAAACCCTAGAATGGGATTTTTAGGGTTGATTTTGGGGCTTTTTGATCTAGGGCTTTTGAGACTAAATTTCTTGGATTAGAATCTTTCTTTGGGTTAGATTGGAAGGATCCTAGTCTTCTTTTGGAGCTTGGGGGAGATTTTTTACTCCCTAGGTGAGTTTTTGCCCTTTTCTTAAGATTGTTAGTGTATGAGCCTAGAGTTGCTCGTAACGCTTGTGTATCTCTTCGCTCATTACTTTTAGGGTATTTTGAGACTCGGGGACAACTCCGTTCGGCGAAGCAATGGACCATGCGACTGTTCGGTGGGTTTGACCTAGCCTGGCATATGAGAAATTCTCATATCCCGTGTTTTATGCTTGTAGAGTAAAAATTCATGCATTTCCATGATAAATGTATTTATTGTGAATTTTAGGATGCTTAACGCGCCTATATTATGTGTAAGAAATTTCAGACCCCTATATAGTAGAGGGCTACCTTGTGGGACTTGTACATGATTGGCATCCTATTGGGATTTGGAATCATACTTCCTATTGTGAAAATGAGCATTACCTTCATGCATTTTGAGCTATTCCTATTTGAGACATAGAGGATCTTAGTAAGCCATAAAGAGGCATATGACAAGATTAACATGTGAAATTGTGAGCTAATGTCATAAAGCGGCATTGAGCTCGGGTTGTGTGTGAGCCTAGTGGATAGGGCCATTGAGAGATTTAGAACTGGAACATGCTTGAACATCAAATGTCTAAGTGTCATAAAGGGGCACTAGACTTAGTGATTGATTGGAACTGCACACTGTGACCTAGAGCTAGATCATTGAGATGCTAGTTACTATTACCATGTTAGAGACATGATGATTCGGTACTTGAGACGATGATTACGCTTGTTTGCCATTTGTGCTCATTCGCACATGCTTGTGAGGGTCGCTCCCTACAAGCCGGCACTCTGGAGTTGGCCTACGCGACTTATGTTCGCTCGTGCGGTATCGAGAAACCTACGAGGTCGGGAGGGATAGACTCATTCCTAGAGTAGGAATGCTGAAACTACCACGGACACTTAGGTGCCACAAGCTGGACTACAATATGTAGGTCCTAGAATATGTTGGAAACAATGATATTGAACCGGAAATTGACTATTACTACTAGATAGGATTAGTAGTTGGATTACTACGCCATGCTTATAGCATAGTGTTGAGACATGTAGTATACTCGATAGTTTATTTATTGCATCATAGTATACTTGCTACCATGATAGAGCATATTCATCATACATTGACATAGTGGACCATGTTACCTACTTGCTCGTTATGTTGGGACATATTAGTCATGCTTGGACATACTTCATTTGGATATAGTAGATGTACAACATATTTGACATCATGTTTATTTGAGACATAGTAGTTTAGCTTTTTAATCATGTTTCTTTAAATACAAACTATTTATCATTATTGTTTCTTTTTGGACTTACCCTTTTCCTTTGGAGCCTAGTGGTGCATTGAGCTGAGGTCAGTAATCGCCGACTGGGAACTATAAATTATAGTTCTCATGCCCTCTGTTTTATGTTTTCTTTCAGAGCCTTCCACGCGGGAGAGGCTAGGACCGAGGTAAGGGCATTGACTTCGAGCTAGCTCTTCGCGAGTGACGACTTGATAGGTGGTCTACTCTCGATGATTTTATTTTGGAGAGGTTGAGAGCTGTACCAGTGTATTAGAGACACCCTTTTGTGTACTACTTTGAATGATATTGTATAAACTTTATTATTCACTCTTTGTTTAGCTATTTTTCATTTACCTTGCTTATAGATATTAGATCTATCTGTGCTCTGATATCTCTAGATGTAGATTATCTTTGTGTTTATTTTTCGCCTGTTGTTTTAGACGCCTTTATATGTGTTGACATATTGGCGGGTCTGGGCACGTACGGGGAGGCCTCTGCCGGTCCCGGGGCATGACAAATAAATGTCGTAGTTGGTTTCTTTTGTGAAGGATAGTATTTTTGGGTCATTTTAAATTGCATTCTATACTATGGCCTCTATTAAATTAGGTATGCAAAATCTCATACTTGTAATAGAGGAAATGTTAATTTAAGGGGTGTTTGATCGCTTTATCTAAGATTCCTAGGTATTAATGTTTCATACTAGTGATGTCATAATGATTTAATTCAAGCTCTCTGATAGAGATCGAAACAACAAATGATACTACCGTGAGTTTAGTAGCTTATTTTTAAGTACATGATCTCTTATTTTGAAGTTTTGATTTGTAGTGAACACATGTCATTTGCAATATCAATTCAGCACTTTAATTTGGTATTGATTATGTTTGTTTACAAATTTTATATTTTGTTTAAGTTAGGATGGCGCGTAGTAATGTGGCTATTGTTATTCATTAGAATGGAGAAATATTGGCGCACGATAACAATCCAAAGTACGTTGGCGGTCTTAAAAAATTGAGTGGTATTCTAGTGGATATTACATTTACAGAATTCGAGAGAAAAATATATAGATTAACCAATACTCCGAGAGATGAGTATCGTCTAATTATCAAAGTCCGATATTCGACCGGGATGAATCAATTTGATATGGTCGAAGTTACGGACGATGACTCACTGTGTGGTGCGATGGCATTGTCGGAAAACCCTCCGTGTTTGATAATTTTCGTTGAAAAACAAATGATTTTATCTTAGGGGTATTATTCTAGAATGTTAAATAGTGACTTTAGTGTGGATGTATTATCCCCTGGCCCTGAAAGAGAACCTTTTCGTGCTGATATCGGAGGAGGAGCAAATGCACCTAGGTTAGTATTGCAAAATATGAATTTTGTATAATTATTTTAATATAACAAATGTTTATATTGCCTTCTTCCATCAATTGTAGGGAGTACGAATTTTCAAATATAGTTGTTGGTGATCCTCCTCCCCTCCCACGTACTATTCATCATGCCACGGCTTCTAGTTCTCATGCCCCACTGGGTAGAGAGCAAGGCGTCTCATGTGAAGAAGGGTTAGAATACGCTAGAATTAATATAATCATTTACTATTTTATTTAGTTAGAAAAGTGATTAATTACGAAATAATTGCAGATTTCATACCTCTTATGATGTGCATGACTTTGGATTGTATCCATTGGGAACCGAAAATGACAGTATAGGAAATTGGGCGGAAGTGCAATAAGAAGTAGCTGAAGACGGTTACGCTACTGATTATGAGGGTGTTGAACATGAACCTTCAAATTTGGCCGTAAATGAGAACGTTGTGGCGGAAGGTCAACACTATGATGCAGATCATGATGGCGGACTGGGGGTCCTCGCAGATATCATATATACTGAGGGTGATGATCCAATTGTCAATAATGAATATGTTGATGATCCAGATGAAGGTGCAGAGTTCATAGATCATCCAGAGCAATTTGTGGAAGATGACGATTGGATTGACCAGTATGTGGCCGATAACAGTGAATTTGATCGTCCGCAGATTGAACAGCCCCTTCCTGCCATTGATGACTTATGGGTTGGTCGGGTATTTCTTGATAAAGCAAGTTTATTGCACACTCTTGGGGAATGGCAAATTGCTCATAATGTGCAAATGAAAGTAATAAAGTCGACGACCAAGGCGTATACAGTTAAATGCATGGTAGATTCATGTCCTTGGAGATTACATACATCGGTACCAAAGGATGTGAATTATTTTAAAGTTAAAACATATGCCGAGCAACATACATGCTTAGTGCCGGTGCTAAACAGTGCACATCGAAACTGTATTTCATCTCTTATATGTCGACTTATTCTCCCATCATTGAGGGTAAAGCTTACTTTGACATCGGCGGAAATTAAAGAAAAGGTGCGTAATGAATTG
The DNA here is from genome assembly GCF_001540865.1 of Ananas comosus. Lineage (NCBI taxonomy): Eukaryota > Viridiplantae > Streptophyta > Magnoliopsida > Poales > Bromeliaceae > Ananas > Ananas comosus. The sequence goes on from NC_033628.1 coordinate 4,753,988, forward strand.
CATGTAGACATACCTTATTCGAAAGCGTGGCAGGCTAGAAGTAAAGCACTACAGATCATTTATGGTGGTTGGAAGGAGTCATACACCGATCTTAGTCGCTTCTTATCTATACTATAGCGCGTGAATCCCGGGACTCAATGGCGTCTTGATCCTAAAATCCTGCCAAATGGTGTTAGGCAGTTTGGACGAGTATTTTAGGCATTCGGGCCATCAATTAATGGGTTTTCTTATTGTCGACCATTGTTGAGCATTGATGTAACTCATATATATGGAAAGTATCAAGGGCATGCGTTGATTGTGACGTGTGTAGATGCCAATAATGGGTTATACCCATTGGCTTTTGCTATTTGTGAGGGAGAAAATACGGCTAGTTGGCGTTGGTTTTACAACATTTAAAGGATTTAGTGACACGTGATCGATCTATTTGTTTAATTTCATACCACTTTCCTGGGTTGAAGGAGATTGTTGCGGAGGAGTTTCCGAGAAGCGAGGGACATGCTCACCGTTGGTGCCTCCGCCATATGAAGGCTAATATGAAAAAAGCCGGTTTCAAAAATAAAAATGTGCTCAATAAATTTTATACGGGCATAGGATGTGCTGCAACTGCAAAGGAATATTATGACCATAAGGATCGGTTGAAAGAAATGGATCCGGCGGCACGGCTTTGGGTGCACGAGCTCCAAGGGGAAAGGGAATATTGGGCGAGAGCATTTGATGGAGGATGGCGTTTTGGGACAATGACGACAAATCGGTCGGAGAGTTTAAATGGAGTGCTTAAAGATATATGTGGTTTACCTATCACAGCATTTGTGGCCGCTACATTTTATAAGGTGAACAATTATTTTGTTAAGCGCCGTGATAAAGGTGAGACATACTTTACAGTATTGGCACCAAAACAGGAGGTGTTAATTAAGAGTTGTATGATAATCGCAAGAGGACACCGTGTGGATCGTTTCGGAGTAAACAAGTTTCGAATTACTATCGGAAATGGACAATTTGAGGTGGTTCTTGACAGGAGAAGCTTGACTTGTTCATGTCATGAGTTTGAGCTTACTAGGTTGCCATGCTCACATCTTCTAGCTGTATGCAGTAATGGTCAAATGAACATTGACTGCTATAGTTTGTGTTCTGAATGGTATACATGTGAGAATTACTGTCGTGCTTACTTCCCGCAATTTTACCCTGTCCCAGACAAAAGAAGCTGGCCACGCCCTCAAGGACCACCGCTGGCACCACCACTTATAAGGAGAAAGAAAGGCCGTTCGAGATCAACTCGTATTCGAAATGCCATGGACGAGAGAGAAGGAATGCGAAGAACTATGTGCACTATTTGTAAACAACAGGGACATTATAGGACTACATGTCCAAATAATCAAGATAGAACAAATGAAAGCTGTAGACGTAGAGCTTTAAGTTGATGGCTTATGTTTGACTATCTACAGTATTTTTATTTCTAGATTTATCTTTTAACGTTCAATTAATAGTCACTAATTTGTATACTTTATTTTGCAGATGGACGATCACGAGGATCCCGGGTCAGTTGATCCAGCAGTTCTATCAGATCAGGCTAGGCATCGGTCGAGCTACGTGCGAGGAGAGGTATGTTAAGTTATGCATGTACAACTTAATTTTTTTAATTTAAATACTTAAAAGGGAAAGTTTCTAAAAAGTGAATAAATTTTACAGGGGTACGCGCCAGTTCAGTTTACGGAGCATGGCCGTAAACTAAACACATGGACAGTCGAGCATCCGGAAGTGATAGAGCACTTACGACATGCTGGTTTTTTCTACGTCTCCCGCCTCAGACGAGTACAGCTTGATCAAGCTCTGTTAGGGGCGTTGATAGAGTAATGGAGACGCGAGACGCAAATGTTCCACCTACGTCATGGAGAGATGACAGTTACGCTACGTGACGTGGCCATTCTAGCCGGACCGGGGAGCCTGTTACAGGACGTGTTTCATTTGATTTGTTATATACATGTGAGCTCCTTCTTGGGATACAGCCAGACAATGTGGTCGCCGGCCAGATTCGCTTGGAGTGGTTGTTTCAGCATTTTCGGCATATTTCTTTGGATGCTCCGGCGGCCGTGGTTGCAGCATCTGCACGAGCATACATTTTATTTCAAATTGGATGCAGTTTGTTTCCTAACCCTACTGGATATCGCGTTCACCTCAAGTCGCTACCGCTACTTGAGGATTTTGACTTCTGCGGAGGCCTAGCTTGGGGCGTAGCTACCTTGGCTCATCTCTATCGGGCATTAGGGAATGCCTCTATGAAGGGAAGGGCCGAGTGTTGTGCCTTTGGTACACTACTACAGGTCAAATCACTATAACTTAGTTTCTTTTACTAATAACTTATAATTTATAACTTATAACTTAGTTTCTTTTACTAATTTTACATTTAACTTTTTTTGTTCTTAGATATGGGCATGGGACCATATACATATTGGACGTCCCGATCGAGTTGGAGCTCCACCGGATCTGCATAATTGTCCATTGGGTTGTCAGTATGCTATGTGTTTAAAATATAATATGATAAAATAATAAATATTGATATTGTATTGATGTATTATAAAATAATAAAATATACTATTAATCACTTCTGCAGGTGGAACATGGGATTGCGATTTCGTGGAAATGTCAGGGCGACTGACATCGAGTTTTATCGCGATGAGCTAGATTAGCAGAGGGAGTCACAAGTACGTATAGATTTCATAAATTAAATACATGGACATACATTCTAAAATTTTACATTTATTTTTTTTAATATAATTGTACAGGTTACATGGATGCCCTATACGGAGGATGTTTTGAATGGTCTTCCTGCATTTTGTCTTGAAGGCTTTGCAATCTGGCGTTCAAGAACTTCTTTGATATGCTATCATATTGTCGAGTTACATTTATCTGATAGAGTTCTGCGTCAGTTTGGATTGCTGCAACATATACCGGAGCCGGTAGAAGCTATATAGAGGATCACCTCACAGGATAGATCAGGCGAGGACTGGGCAGCGTTTCATGCTCCATATATTCAGCGTTGGGCAGATCGTCTGGAGCATATTGCGGATCAGAGTCCTTTCGTCGATCCAGATCCGATACGAGCTATCTCTGTGTACATGCAGTGGTATTGGGGGATCACAAGGAGGTGGATTTCTTGTCCTGTACAGCGGCCTCCACTTACTTTTCTGCCGCGTGGGAATGTCAAGCGACGATTGGTAAGATTATTTTATTTTATAGTTTATTTTAATATAAGGATATTCATTATATATAATCATGTATGTTTATATAGGTGTATGCTATGCGGCATGCTGTTAGTAGTATTGGTCATTTGATGGATGATCCTCCGGAGCCCACTAGAATGATGGATGCTCTAGCACATGTGAGGTGGGATCTCGAGACTGTGTTAGAGAGCCTTCCGACATTACCCGTGACAGGGCATTCGGATGTTTCTTCTCCGACTTTTGGCGATTTCGGTGATATTCCCTCCACCTCCGCTTCTGTATATGATTTCGGTGATATTCCCTCCTCCGCACCTGCATATGATTTCGGTGATATTCCCTCCACCTCGATGCCTGTGTATGATTTTCTATCGACATCCGTCCCAATTCATCCATCTGATGTTCCTTCGACTTCTGATGTCCCTTCGACATCGGAAGTGCAGTTTGACATTCCGCCGGCATCCATCCCTTCATTGGATATTCCATCTACGTCAGAGGTATTATATTTTGATATTCCATTCACGTCTATCCATATCCATCTTTCTGATGTTCCATCCACATCCACGTCGCAGGTTCATCGTGATGATGTTGTATATCGAGGCGACGACGACAGGGTCATATTGAGACGCAGGAGGGGATACTACCATCAGCTGTTGAGCAAGAGATGGAGCCGATTGTCGAGGGCATCGCCATCGAGCATATTGATCAGATGCATGTCATTGAGCCCGTGCAGCCTGAGATGGAGCATGACATACATATTCGAGGACGGAGTCGAGAACGTGGTCGTCGACGCGGATGTGGACGTAGCAGGGCACGAGGGCGAGACCATAGGACGGGGATGGAGGGGACTTGATTTTTTTTTATCATTTTTGGGATTCTTATGTATATTTGATATTTCAGATTTTTTTACATTAATTTTTGATAGTATTATTTAAATTTATTCATATTGAAGTATGTTGATATTGGTATAGCTTATTTTATATGCTTAAAATGTGGTTGAGTTGGTATAGATGATTTTATACATTTATTGCTGTAATTGAAATGCTTGAAAACATTGCTATTTTGTACAATGTGGAATTTTGCAAAGTTGCTGTCGCCTGGTTGTGGTGCTAGTCAAATGCGGTGAACCATTTACCGCATATAAAGGCGGTGAATGGTTCATCGCCTTTAAAAGCGGTGAATGGTTCACCGCTTTTATATGAGGTGAACTATTAACCGCATTCATGTGTTTTCTCGCCGTAGCGGAAACATTATGAAGGTGGTGGATGGTTCACCGCCTTTATAGGATTTTTAAATCCTTATGAAAGTGGTGAATTATTTACCGCATTTACTTGAAAGTGGTAAATGGTTCACGGCTTTTAGCTTTTTTTGTCAGCACACTGCCCACGTGACAGATTGGAGCTTATTTTTGTAAATAAAAATTTCATAGGCCTATTTTTAGAATAAAAGTTTTGAAAGAGACTGGGGTAAAAACCCCGCTAAAAACTCCTTACCTTCTAATTTTTGCGTAGTCTGTCGTCGCCTAGGGTGGTATTCACACTGCAGTGGCAAGCTTGTCCGTCCCAGACTGGCCTACGCGTGTCAGTCTGCCTAACCGCCGCTTGTGAGGCTCACAGATAGCACAGATTTAAGCGACCCCCGCGGCGGACCTGTCTGCTACCACCTCTAGTTTACCATTTACCCGGCCACTTTCTCACTTTGAACCTCCTCTTCCTCTTCCCTCTCTCTCTTCTTCCGAAACCCTAATGCTTCAATCTCTCACATGGCCCTCTTCCATCATCTCCTCACCTACTCACCCTTCCCAAAATTAGAGCAATATCCTCCAACATGCAGATCCCTGCGCAAACCAGTTTGCAGAAACCTGTCGCTAGCTTGCTCAGGAGAGCAACCCAGGTATTATTTTCTCTATCTTATCCTCTTCCCATGGCTATATAGTTGTTTGGGGTTTTTTTTTTTTTTTCCCAACTTAAGTAAATGATACCGTTAGGTACTGAGCTTTTAGTGAAATTTTGTTTAGATCACTAAATTGAAGCACCTAAAGTTCAATAGCTGTTTCAATCAGAGTGCATTGTTCAGTACTGTAACATATTTCTGATAAAAGAATCAAGTAGTAGATAATTTAATTGTCATATCATCTCTTGAAAGTGACATGACAATAATGTTTTTCTCTTAGAGATTGACTAAGTATGATCCAACTAACAGTAGTTTTAGAGAAGATAGCTGACGAATATTTATTTATTTTTTCCCATTTTTCAGCTTCATTTTGGCCTTTGTTTCGAGTATTTTGTGAATTGACGGTTATTTATATCTGTTACAGGGAGAAGGCAAAGTCATCTAGACGCACCAAGAGCGACAAGGAAGTCTGCAATGAACTCCGTGAGTTCATGTCGGTGATTGGGCTTCCTGAAAATCGGGTTCCAACGCTCAAGGAGCTTTCTGAACATGGAAGGTTTGTTGGATCATTTTTGTTTTCTGTAATGGTTGGATCCCTTCCTTTGATACCATAGGTTGTGAGATCTCAATTTTGTTTCCTGTGCCATAATTTTGAATTGAATATCCTGATTGGTGACTGCCTCTAAATGAATCCCAACTGCCTCAGAAATTGCTTGTAGAAAGTGTTACAGATTTATCTTATAAGAAAAAAGAGTGGTAGTTGGGTTGATGATGCTAAATTACATTTGAAGTTTGAGGATTCATAGAATCTTAGGCTTTATGTTCTGTAGGTATTTAGTGTCCGAAGGAAAGTATTGTTGTATTTGAAATTGGATTGTTTGAATTTGAGATTTGTTGCAGACAGCTGTCAAGTAAATCAGCCATTTAGGCAGCGACTTAGGTTATTGATTTGGTTTAATCTTGTATTTTCCTGGAACAGTCGGCTTATTATTTTGGTGCCCTAAGACTTGGCTATTATGCGGGCTAGGAAAAGTGAGATACTATCTATCGTCTTATGGAAGAGGTTATTTATGTGATTTTACCCGTCACACTAAGGTGTCCCAAAGGATAGCACTTCGTACAGCATCACACAGGATAAAATACTTGAATACAGTGAGGTGTCTGAAATGCAACTGAATACTATGAATTTTAGAGTTGTATTTGAATAATGTCAATTGGAAGGCAATTTTTCTATTTGAACTGAAAAGAAATAGCTGTAATGTTTATTCTTGGATGGATAATCCCTGTGGAACTCTCAAAAGTGATATAGAACTATGTAAGGATCAAATTGTATTTGTTTCTCTCACACCAACCACCCATAGTTACAAATGATGTGGCCTTCATTAATTTTTCAAACTATAAATGTTCAGCTTGTATGGATCAGTGCAATCTCTTTCTTTTACTAGCATCTATGAGATCTTCTTCCAAGTTATGTACTCATTATAAGAATTTATCCAGCACAAAAAAAAAAAAACAAAACTCAAATTGCAGTGAAACAAAACTCAAATTGTAGTGGAAAATTAATATCGCACTTTTAGAATGTTCGAAAAACCCAAAATCCATATTGCATATGAATAAAACAGAAAATGAAAACCAATCCTGTGCCGGCGGATCATTCTCATGTTACAATGTAAAAATAATCTAAACTAAACAAATCTGAAGTTCAGATTACATTATCTTGGACCAGTTAAGGTCTCTTGATTTATTGTACGGTTGAAATTGAATATGACGAACTGAGGTTCCGATTAGCTGCGCACGTGCCCGGCCTTTACGTGTATCCACACGGAATTGATGCAGATTTGACGACTTTCGTCACACGGAACATATGAGTCATGAACTACAAAGATGGTGCTAGCAGTCCTCTGATATCTACGTTCCTTTTTGGTGAAATACTCTAAACTTGACGAAAGATGAGAGAGAGAAGAATAATCTAATTTCTTTACGAGGCTAATTAATTTCATAGCATTAGCAAGATCCTATATAGATATATACACACATACATACATATATATACATACATACATATATATATTTATACATACATATATATATATATATATATATATATATATATATATATATATATATATATATATATACATACATATACATATATATTATATTAGAGATAGGGGTTAACAAACGGAAAGTTCTAAGGCTAAAACTTTTAAAAAAGGAAATAGGATACGGAAAGAGCTGAATTTACAAAAAAAGATAATAAAAAAGGTAAAGCTAAAAAGAAAGAGTTTTATTACTAATCTAATATGTATTTTTATAAGAAAGAAGAGAAGATACTCATAGAGGAAAAGTAGATTTAAATAGAAAAAGTCCACTTTTTTTTTTTTTAGGAGAGAGAGGAAACTAGGATCTCAAGGGTAGAAGGGTAAAGAATAAGTTGTGATTTCCCTACTTGGTACTCCTTTCTATCTTATCTATAGGATAAGTCTTTAGGTTTGTTGTATATTTCTTAAATTCTTTATCTCATTATATTTTTCTTGGTACAAATACCCTAAATCTTGGACCTAGGTTGGATATACTAAAGAACCAGAGAGATAAATATCACTTGAGACAAATTGTTGGTGCACAAGACCCTCCTGGCATACTATTTTCAGAATTTGAGCTCTATAGCCTAGCGCCATTTTTGCAGCATAAAGACATTCTAGAGCGAGTTCCTACGAAATCTGCCAAGCGTATATGCTTTATAATTGCTTAAGATATAATATTCATCAAGACGGGATTCCTAGCATAGTCTAAACAGGTTCAAGTTATAGGGTAACAAGGAACAAAAGAAAATATAATGGATACAAGTACATAAGAAATATATTAAACAAATAAAAGACTTACATTGTAGATGATAGAAGGTTTCCTTTCCGGAAGGCCCGAAGAGAAGAAGGAAAAACTTCAAGACTCTCAAAACCTTTTTACAAACTGGAAATAGAAGAATTTTTACAAGAGGAAGAAAGAAAGAAAGAAAGCCATAAGCTATTGCTCTTTAAGGGTGGATGCTTGAAAGGTTTGAATTCTCGATGCCTTCTACTTGGAGGAGTCTTTGTCACGCCCCGAAACCGCTATCAATTTGGTCCGGTTCGGGCGCGTCGAACAGACGCCGAACGGACAGCACCTCTCCTGTCCGCCCAAGGCCAAGCAACCAGATCATGTACAGTTAAGCGCCCAGGGAATGCTTAAATAACATACATGATCGATAAGATGCACACAAGTGCACAATAGCGAAGAGCAAGAACCACGAGTGAAATACAAGTGTATAAAGAGAGTACATCTAGCTATTACAACCATTCAGCATTTACATTATTTGAATATATTACTTTTTCATCTTCCAAAATGTAAATACATGTTCTCAAAATACAAGTAGCTCCCCAACAACTATCCAAACATCTGGTACACGAGGGTACTCTAATGCAAAAAGGGAAAGCTACTAACTAGGCTCACTTAGGGCGCTATGCCCTTGCCGCGATCCTCGCTCGGCTCGCCTCTGTGTGTACCTGTACCCCAAAACCACACGGGGTGAGAACTATATAAATATAGTTCCCAGTGGGTTCGGCCGCCGACGCCGCCGGTTTTCCCACTAGGTCTAAGCTGGTACAGACAGAGAGATAGATAGATATATAGAAAGTGAACTGCAACTACTCTATCATGCCATTAATGATGATAATGCATGCAACAACTACTATCATGCTAGAATCATGTCATGAGTATATAAAGATGCATAGCAATGTAATCTGCAACATACACTATGTCTACTCATGGTAATAATGCAAGTCTACTATGCATTTCATGTTTATTACCCAATCTACTTGGTTGACCCGTAGGTTAACCCTCGACTCACTCTCAATCTCGTAGGTGAGGAGAAGCTGCACTCGCACACCGAGACCGTCTGCGGGACAACTACGTCTGCCCCTAGTGAAGTACTCCGGAGACTCGTGCCTCGGTGGAGCGACCACCGACAAGCAAAACAGACTGGTGAGTATGATCCAATCCTCACAAGAGGATACCCTGTCTACTAGGGTCAATGTGCCTCTGCTTTACAATCATGATGTATAATCAATGTCGGGACCTCTACTATTCCTAGGTTCATGTCAAGTTTACTACTCTAGACTCGATGCCACTCGTTCAGTCATTGTAGTAAATGTCTCGATTATTCTACATGCCACTCGTTCATGTCATAGTGCTTCTACCACACTAGTTCATTGCCACTCTACTAGGCTATGTCCAAGTTTGGCACTTTATGCCGCTATAGGATTCTATGCCATAAGACCCAATCCTCATGCTACCCTAGTCTAAGTGTTCAACTCATAAGTACACTACTAAGAAGCATGCAAGGAAAAAAGAAATATACATCTATTAATCCTACAATGCAATATGACCAACATATATATTACTTAGACATAAAAAGAAACCCGGATGTTTCGGGACGACACCCCCCACCTTTTGTGTATATGGAGGCTCTAGAAATGCGCTTCGGCGTCCTTTACGACGAAGCCTCGGTCTTCTTGGTCCAAATGATGCTCAATCGGCCTTGTTTTGCCGATAGCTCTTGATCCGCTCGACGAATCGAAATTCCGACTTCGGCCCCGTGTTTAGGCACCTATCAATTAGGTTTATATGATCTCAAATGAGATCAATACTCTACTTTTCCAAAAAATCCTATTTTGGTGCCCTAGGGTTAGCATCAAGCTAAACCCATCTCAAAACCCTTGATTCTAGCTCCAATCCTTCCATTCATGGTGCTAGGGATCCATTTGATCCCATTCAAAGAGCTAAAACCCAAAAACCCCAAATTTCATAAGCTAGGGTTAAAAGCTTACCTCTAGGTTAGCTTAGTAGAGAGGAGAGAGGAAGAGGAAGAAGCCCAAGGCCTTCTTTTTCTTGATCTCCTTCTTCTTTTCCTTTCTTTTCTTCCTTCTTTTCCTTCTCTTTTCTTCTTCTTCTTCTTTTTCTTCTTCTCTTCTAGAGAAAGAGAGAGCAAGAGAGTGGAAGTGAGGGAGAGAGGGAAATGAGGGAATGAGAGAGAGAGGGGCCCTTAAGCCCCATATTGTAACAATATCCCAGTAGGCCCCTCACCTTTTCACTCTGTGCACTGCCCCTCACTGGGCATTTTGAGCCCAGAGGGACCGGTCTCCCTGACTTGGGACCGGTCCCCGAGAGCTTCAGCTTGGGTCACGCGTTCGGGTACCGGTCTCTCCCAGAAAGACCGGTCCTCGGGAGATCGGTTCCTTCCTGAGAGACCGGTTCCCGAGAGCTGGGATTTCAGGATTTAGCCAATTTTTGGCTTTTTCTCGTTGGGATCACGTTCGGGAACCGGTCCCTCCCTGCCAGGGGCCGGTTGCCTCATGCAACCCCGCAACACGAGCTGATGGGACCGGTCCCTCCCTGCCAGGGATCGGTCCCCGAGAGCAATTTTGCTCCAGGGCAGGTTTTGCACTATTTGCTCTCGCGGACTCGTTTCCAATGCACTTTTGGTGATTTAATACCTTTGGCCTTTCCAAAGAACACCAACACGACCCTTGGTCGATTCAGGATGAAGTCTAATCCTCGTATTTCGAGAATTCACTTCCTCACAGTCTTGCTATTTTTGTTGGTGTGTCGGAGCGTGGTGGATATATGTAGAGGCTTCCTGAAAGATTCCATTATGAGTTGGACATCCTTGGTAAAGTATTGAAAGATGAGCTGGCCGTCCTTTGCTGTGTCTCTTTTTGAAAAGAGATGTTTTGAAATGATGTTAGTACGATAAATTCCTTTATGATAACGTCGAATCTGCTTTTTATTGTGTCTTGGAATGATGTTGGTAGAAGATCTAGAAATCGTTCTTGAGGGTATCACTTAATAGTAATTTTAGATAATGCTTGGTATGATTGATTCCTTTACACAACATTTTTATATAATGCGTGGTTCTTGTCCTAAAGTAGATGCCATATGTTTGTCAGATGTTCATGTCTGTCCCTTGTAGAAAGATGCTTGCTTATCGTGAGAATTTTTAAGTAAAAAATTTTTTGGTTTTGAAAACATTTTCCCCAACTTTTGCTTGTGAGCAGAAATCTCACAACGGGGGTTTTTTTTTTTTTTATTTATCTCCTAAACTTGCTGACTTGTAGAACCTTCCTGACTTGTAGAAGCTTGATTGGTTGTAAAGATTTGATGAGTGGATTATGGTGGAATGGGTATTATTGGGGTTATTACTGGGGAATTATTTATTATAGGACTGTACATAGGTTGTTTTTGTTTTAAGTCTGGAGGAATTATTTGAGAGGGTACAATTGGAGAATAATTAGGTGGTTGTAATGTTTGAGGTAGTGGAGGTAAAAGCTGAGGTTTAGGAGGTTCTGGTAAAGGTATTTGTCTAAGATTGGTTTTTCTTGAAGTGTTCAAGAAGCTAGTTGGTCTTTTAAATGTTTGATTTGCTGTAGTAGCCTTTGTTTTTTCTGTTTGGAGGCAGTGGCTGCTATAATTTAACTTTTGTACTGCTCTCTGCATACTCTCACAATGATCACAAAAGATAATCTTATTTGTATCGTGAGCAATAGTATACAAAGGAGGTGTTTTTGGGGATGATCTAATGGAGGGAGAGATAAAGAAATTTGGACCAAAGAAATGTCTTGCAATGTCTAGGGCTCCGGAAAGAGTGGTAAAGCCCTTATTTTGTGGAGTGGGATAATTTCTAGTTTGTTCTTCTACTTCTAACCGAGAATGAAAAACTCCTATTTTATGACCTCTAAAAACAACATAAAAGGAAAAGTTATTATTATTTTTAATTGTTTGAAAATATTCTATGAGGGAATTAATACATGCGATAAAATACTTTTTATTAGGTTCTTTATGATTAGGTGTTTTATGATAGCTAATAATATGATGAAAATTTATTTGAAAATAATATGATGAATAAACCGTCGATCAACCGTCGGTGTACGTACCCCTAAAAAAAACCACAATAGGGTGTGAGAACTACTGAACAGTAGTTCCCAGTGGATACGGTCGGCGATAACCACGACCTTCCCACTAGGTCTACTGGAAGCCAGACTAATAAAAGAACAGTAAAATATGCAGTAAATTGAATAAAATTAGTAATAATCTACATAGGTAAATAATCTGAACAAATAAAGGTAAGGTACAATACATGACTACCTGGCTATGACCTGTATAGAGAAGTATCAGGTAACAGTAACTGAATAACTGCATGTGCTATAAACAAATCTCTGTACAGGTAATGAGAGAAAAGGAAAGAAACTGAATAGTGTATGCATCAATACAACTACAACAAATACTGTAATCATACCCAATCTGTTACGATATATTTTATCTATATTATGATATTGTGTATTATTGCCTCATATAGAGTAGTATCATTGCCTTCTATAGAGTAGGATTATATAGTATGTAATCCTAGTTATACTCTTACTATAGTAGTCATTGTTACTATAGTAAGACAATCTCTTGTACTATATATATTCGTTAATACAACTCAAGAGGGCATGCTCTTTACCCCTTCTTTCACAATCGTAACAACCGACTCGTACGTCCAGTCAAGCCTGCGCCCGCCTAGTGTCAGAATCGTACTCCCGCAGGTGCACCGTCGACACCTAGGCTCTGCCCCTTGGGCACACATATCTCAGCTACACTGGCCAGCATCCGGAGCGGCACTCGAAGGGGAGCGATCTCTATCAAGTCTAGTAACAAGTAGCAATGTTAAACTCAAAGTGGCCTTGCAGGCTATGGTCTATATCATGGTCAATAATATCACAATGCTAATCCAATGTCCTCAGGGCAGTTATGGAGTAAACAATAGGTCAACATCACAATATCATATGCATTGGCTCTCTTTATGTCAAGTAGCTGTACACTACCGCCGCCCTACCCACGGCCTCTATCACAAATGTCATGGCATGTACAATAGAAATAGGTAAGAAATGACTAGATATGGCGATCGAGACTGTAAAATTCATGTATGGACGCTCAAGTACTCTATACGGTACCAACTAGACGTAGAAGGAACTTCGCCGTTTTCGGCGATTAGGAACCCACCTCAACGTGCCGCGTCGGCTAAAACAGGCAATCCGCCATCCATGTGCATGTCCCTCGGCTCTCGGTCGCCCAAGGCACTAAACAAGGCAAAACGTTCGAAAGTTCGATCAAAAGTCAACTTTTCTCATCGAGCTTGATTTACGTGAATTGAACGCTAAATACCTTAAATTGCGAGTAACCGGGTATGTGAAGAGCTCTAATTCACGCTCCTAAACATCTTGCAAGCGTCAATTTAAGGTTTAATGTTGCGAATTTTACTGATTTTAATCGTCGGTCCGATCTTTCAGTCTCTCCTCTCTTTTGTTTTCTTTCCCTTCTCTCATTCTTTCCTTCTCTTTTCTTTTCCTTTCTTCACTCTCTTTTTCTCATATTCTATTTCTTCTTTTTCCTCTCTTCCTTCCTTTCTTTCTTTTTTTTTTTCTTCTTTTCTCCTCTCCCCTGCTGTCCCTGCAGCAGCAGCAGCAGCAGCTTGCTGCTACTGCAGGGCAGCCTGCAGCAGCAGCAGCTGCTGCTTGCTGCTATACCTGCTGAGCATCAGCTTGCTGCTGAAAATCACCTTCTTCTTCATCTTCAACTTCTTCTTCTTCAACTTCTCTCTCTCATTCTCTTTTTCTTTCTTGCTTTCTTTCTCTTTCTTTTCCCTGCAGGAAAGATCTGAGATAGGGAGAGAAATGAGAAGATTCTAGTAATATTCCACTAAGGTGGACAATTTCCAACTTAGTCCAAGTAATCTCCAAATTACAATTTAGTCCTCATAATGCATAATTGGCCTATTTCATCCGTTTTCACGTCAATTTCGCGCTAAAACAGATTCACTTCATCCCAATTTCATGATCACACATAAGTTGGCAATCTACGCAACGTCTAAACTACAAAATCAGTATTCTACATTTAGTTTCCAAATGCTTTTAATAGTGTAGATCAAGTTTAACGGAGCCGATCGTCGATTTGAAAGCGGCATCATTGAAAACAACTTTGTCTCCGTGCTACCGATAGTATACCAGCCTAGTTCTCTCTCTCTCTATATATATACATCTTCATGCATTGCGGCCAACTTAATTTTCCCTTGGCGACCGTACGGCCCTCAAGTGCTAACTAATTAAATCCTGAAGTTAGCTGGATCCAAAATTAATTAAGCCTTAGGATAAGCATCAATATAGCAACCAATTAATAACTATTTGAAGCTTATCCAATATATTTAATCCTTATCTCTCTTATTAATTAAATTGAATCTTATCCATTAAATCATAATTAAATATTCATATTTAAATCTAATCTAATCAGAATATTATCTCATAATAATCTATAAATATTTAATTATTCTCTAATCTAATTAGAGATTAAATCTTTTGTAAATAATATTCAAATTAGAATAATTTCCCATCATTTCCACTAAACTGTTTAGCGTACTAGACTCATCTTGTCATATTGGATGCAGACAATTCCTATTGTGTGTGACCGTGGTCCATAATCATTCGGCAGTAGAGTCCGATATTAAACTCTTCAATATTGAATTAGGACCTTTCTAATCTATAAAATAATTTATTTAAATTATTTTACTTCTCTCACTGTCCGTGAGTGACACCTAGCAATATATCACGGCAATCCAGAATGATGCTGACGAACCTTTCCGCTTGTAGTTACCGTGTGATTAATTTCTTCCAACACACAACGCCCTTATCGAACCAAGATTATCATTACTCGCCAAATCTCATTATTCGATCATATGACTAGAATATCTAAAATCAAATCAATACGGCAATATAGTTGGAAACTCTTTCCACACACCATGTACCTGGCTAGGGGTTTTTAAGTCGAGTTTGATAGTCTACATAGGACGTTCTGTGACGCCCCAACTTCCCAAGGGGTCACTCATCCTAGGACTTCTCCCGTCCTAGCACGCTTAACTCTCTTAACCACTTGGGCCTTGCCACCACCCAAAATACTTAAGCCGAGTTAAGAGTATTATCCCTATTATATGTTATATATAGGACTACCTGGGGTCTCACAATCTCTCCTCCTTTAAGCCCTAACGTCCTTGTCAGGCTCAGACTTATAAGTACTAGGCGATGTGAGACTCGTCTCGCTAGCCTAAACTGACCTTGTGAGGGAGCCGTGCTCTACCCACAACAGTCAACAGTATGAGAGCTTCGCTCTTCCCGCTGTACAATCCTGGCTCAGCCAAGACTCATCTTACACTTCTGGTTGGTAATTGGCTCTGATACCAACTGTGACGCTCCAACTTCCCAGTGGGTCACCCATCCTAGGACTTTTTCCGTCCTGGCACGCTTTACTCTCTTAATTTCTTGAGCCTTGCCACTACCTAAAATGCTTAAGCCGGGTTAAGAGTATTAGCCCTATTATTCCTTATATATAGGACTACCTCGGGTCTCACACGTTCTCTCAATATTGAGAGTGTTGAATCCCGTATTGCACACTCACATGCCTCCCTATATAAACTATTACAGCCAATTAGTACCAGACGTAAACCAATAATTAGAATCTAAGTATTAGTACAGTCAAATTGCAGCAATCTATATGTGAAGCAATCATGATGCCTCAGGTCTGAGGAGTACTACACACAAGTGATAGCAAAATAACTAGTCACTGGCGAGTACGGAACCATGTGACTGTTCAACTAAATGGTCACCCTCAGTGTACTTGTTCGCTAACAAGCACCTGTATGCTTACTTTAGTGTTCCTACACTAGTGACTTGAGATTCGTCACCTCAACTTAGAAGTATAGCATACACCGGCCTATTCGGAAATATCATCGCCCTTATGATATTCCTATGGCTAGGAGCATTTAAGAATCTTATACCAAGAAATATTTATCTCAAATTCCTAACTTTTAGAAATATATTTTCTTAACAAAGATTCAATGAACGATTCATGTAAATATATTGCACTGCTAACAATAAACATGAATAAAACTTGCCCTTTATAAAACTAGAAAAATACAAAATATGTCCACAAGCCTATGTCACCGATTGGCTTTAGGGTATATTACTAACACTTATCCAGAAAGTGGCCTATAGTTCAGAGAAAAAAATGTACTTTTCTTGTCCCATATTTTCTAATATACCTGAAGCAATCTAAAATGAATTTCTCTACTTCAGTTTTAGTTCTTCTTTTACAAAACATATATTCTTGTTCTAGAGATTGGAGAAGGTTCACTGGAATGACAAGCTAGGAGATTTTTGTAAATGTAACAACACAAAATCATCCAAGTATTACAAAAATTAGTTGAATGTGCAATTAACGTACTGGTAGAGGACTAGAACATAGGCCTTTTTTGTGTATTATTAAATGCAGAATCGAATTCCCTGTCATTTTAGAGTTACACTGTCATGCATATTAAGTTGTCATATCTGGGATTTTTGTATTTCTAACTTTTGCATATTATGAGTTGTTTACAGTTTACTACCTCTATTGCAATGATCTCACAATATTTTCAGCCGCTTCTGTAAGACTGGTTAAGTGGGCATCAATCATCTTCTTGTGGTCTCTGTTTGTAGTGAATGCAGTTATCATCTAATCTACAAAACTTGTATACTAGCAAGTACTTCTGAATGCCTTTTTATGTATTTCTATTCTTCTTCTTCCTTTTTTTTTTTTTTTGCCCTCTGTTTCAGTTTTTACACCTAACAATAAGATGCCATAGAAAAGAAAAGCTCCTATTCACTTACAAAGAGCAATATAATTCTTTTTCTCTGCTTAGTTTTCTATGTTTTAGAAAGTTTTGAGGTTTACTTGATCTTGTAACAACTAGACTATGTTATTCCATGGCCATGGTGTTCTATACCTATGCATCTTGGCATATTTCAGCTTTTTTTTGTGTATCTTGCATTTCCTGTAAAAAATTCTAGGAAAATACTTAATGCATCGAAAATTTTCATACTTGTTTATTTTTTACCTTGCAATTCATGTAGGAAAGACTTGGCAAACATTGTTAGGCGGAGAGGATATAAAGCTATTACAAAGCTTCTTTTAAGTTCAAATGCAAATGATTCAGAGTATTCCGATGAAAATCATGAAAGAAACAATTCTGCTGAAGACAAAAGTTCAGGTCTATAGTTTTTCTATTTGCTAGATCTGTTGGATTGGTATTTTGCAACATCAATGATACCGCTGCTCTCCTTGATAGCTTTGTGCTATTCTGAAAGGTCGAGAAGTGACAGCACCAATTGTAACTGCTGAATACGTCTTCTTTTCAAGTGATTCTCCTGTGATGGACGAAGATACATTTAATTCAAATGGTACAATATTTGCAAATTCCAATGCCGTAGTTCATAAATCCTCAGACTCTTCTGTCAATATTCTGCATTCTAAGGCAGCAAAGTTTATTCAAACCGGAGAATTGGATGATTTAGAAGGTACTTGATAATCTTTTCTTTTTTTGTTCCGCTTCTTCTGACCATGTTTTACTTGCATTTTTCTTCTAGGCACTTGTCATTCATTTTTTCCCTCCAAAACTTGTAACTATTTTTTTTTTTTTTGAAAAGTCCAATTTTCTTCCCTTAACCTATCCTCCTCGATTGAAGTGATCTTATACTTATTTTGGAATTCACAAGTTTGTTATTTTTTCTTTGACTATTTTTTCTTGTCTCTAGCTATTCTTGAAGATACGGTTATTCTGCAAGTTGAAAAACATTCAGTGTACAGTTTTTATTTGATTTATATGTTCTCATGCCTTGTATTATGCTTCTCCTAGTGTTTACGCTGATTTCATATATTTGTCCTTTTTGTTTATACAATTAAATGGCTTATTGGACCATGATTTTTTTTAGTTGGTTTTTCTTGTTCTCTTTTGCATGATTGCTTATATTAGTTTACTGTTTTCAGAAGATTAATCTAGTTTAAGATGTAGATTCACCAAGCCAAAGCCCATCAGGAAATATATATATATATATATATAGAGTCCGGCTGCTATGCTATCGATAGCACCAAGCATTTGGTGCTACCAAGTTTTCTGCCGTTAGATTAATCCCTTTGATTATTTTTATCCGTTAGATTATAACTAGTTCAAACCAACACCCACTCGACCCTAGAGGGCCCAATCATCTAACACACATTCTCATCCTAAGGAACTAAAACAAAATAGCTACCAATAGTTGGGTGTATTGATAGTGTTCCAGCTCTATATATTATTATATATATCATAATATATATTATGCATTATGGAGTTGACTAGAATACTATCGATAGAAAGTCTCCTTGCCACCCATTTGTTTTCGATGATAGAGCTCCAATTTGCAGATCGATTGCACCGTTCAACATGTACTGTACACTTGAAGTATTTAGAAATTCAAATCTTTTGACTCATTTTGCCTAATGATCAAGGATTTCAAAATTTGGTAATTTTAATGGCTCGATATGAGGTTTTCTTCTCGTTTAACGGTTGTAAGATATGCCAAAATTCAATTGAATTTTAGTTAGAAATTCTTTAACTATTTAAAACAGATCTTATACGTTCTTGATCTTGATTATAAGATTCTATAGTTTGGTTGGTTGAAAGAATAATTCATTTTCAGCCATTAATTTTTGTGTCAGTCGATGGATTAAAAGAGTACAATTATCGAATGTATGAAATTTGATTCTAAACACTTCAAATGATTGATCATGTTTAACGGTGGTCGAATCGTCGATTTGGAGGTCCATTATCGAAAAAATGTGGTTGGCAACGGAGCCCGTTTGCTCGATGTATTTTAGCTCACTCAATTATATATGTATGTATATATATTATTATATGTATACATAATTTAACATATATATGTTACTAATACATATATATGATATAATACAATTACTATAATATAATACATACATATACATAGTATAATATATGTATATGTATGTATAAATTATGTTATGATATGTTATGTATATATATGTATATTTACTTTACATATGTATATGTATTTTATATTATGTTATATGTATGTATACAATGTATGATATGTATATGTTGTAGTCACTATATATGTATATGTAGTATTACATATACATAAATAATACTATAGTATGGTATATTATGTATGTATATATATGTATGTATATATAGTGTATACGATACGTTATATATACATAATATTTGTTTATATATATGTATATACATATATGTATATTATGTATATGCTATACATACATATACATATATATGTCATTATGGTTTACATATATAACATATAATATATATACTTAACATATATATGTATTATGTATGTAGATACATAAATACATACATATACCTACATTACATCACACATTTTTTTGAATTAACAGAAGGACTACATAAATACATAATACACCATAGACAGACATTACATACATAATACATCATAATAACATACACACTACATAC
>NC_033628.1:4774339-4816140 GCF_001540865.1 Ananas comosus
CAGAGTGGATCGTCGATTCGGAAGCTCCATCATTGAAAACAACTTATGAGTACGAGGGCTCCAATACTCATAATAGTATAGTAGCCATGGCCTACATATATATTAATTTATACATACATATATACATGCATACATATACATATATATATATTCATACATACATACATACATACATACATACAAATACATATCTATATATATATATATATATATATATATATATATATATATGTATATAAAATTGCAAATTCTTAAGAAAAACACACTTCAATGTTTTTTGGCAAATTGCGTGTCTGTTGGATACTTTATTGTTATTGAACTCTCTTCAGTCTTCTGTCAATTAATACACGATTTGTATCAATGGTCCACACCTATACAACTTTGAATTATAGTAATGGCAATAGATGCAAACAACGAACTGTGAAATATGAACAAGAAATGTGAATCGCTTTGTTTGGGTTTAATGAACCATTTAATGTGCTTTAAGCAGACACGAGTACAATTTACAGTGGCTTTGGTTTGGTTTCCCTTGCAGCAATTGTGGTATCTCAGCCAGTGACTCCTTCCATCGAGGACAAGTTCCATAAAAGGTTATTTTTCTCTGACTGCTATTTTTGTATATAATTCTTTTCTATAACGATTTGCAGCGATAATTTTATTTCTACTCACTCCTATTGAAGGCTCTTTCATGAAAATTTTATTGTAAGTATGCTTCAAGTTAGTCTTAATTCTTGCTGTGAGTTGGAGATCCACTTGCAAGGCACACACTAAGCTTATGTGATTTTTTAAGTTTTCATCTTGGGCCAAACACAAATATACTTTATGTGCTTTTGAATTGGTATGCCCTTTATTAGTGTAATAGCTTGCCAGTTCAAGCAATTTTTTTGTAAAACATATCTAATATTTGATATAGAATTGCAAATCAAAATCAATTTCCTTTTTTTTTTTTTTGGGGAATATAGACTTTCTCCTAAACTAGGCCATGATTTCATCAAATTGATTCATACAAATGCATGAAAGTAACTTTAGCATGTACTCTAGCCATTATGTTTCATTGTTTTAATTAATATTCATGTTTTTTTGGGATTCTAGAAAATGTCAGCATAAGTGCAAAACCACTCCCATAAACCTTCAGTTTCATCAGTCATCATGTGAATGCATGAGCTATTACAACATGTACTATAAAACATCTGATGCAATAGTTATGTTCGACATTTGGATATGGGATGCTAATATGGCATGTGGATACGGAAACATGGCAATTTTAGAAAATCTTATGTCATGCCCTGCACTTCAGCGGAAGCTCACCAGCCACGTGCACAGACTCGCCGTGTACACCACTACCTCTAGTGTACACCAGGTGTCTACAATCAACATAGCAAAAGCATAACTTCTTAACCAGGTAATCAGAGCAGAAACTAAAAGTTCATAAGCTTATACTAAAATAGTACCAAATTACAGTTTAGAAGTAAAGTATAAAGTACATTCCAAATAGTCCCAGAATACATCTTAGAACTAAACTAGAATAAGCTTGCATGGGTTCATCTATTTAACATCGAGGAGGCTCTAGCTAGCCGCTGACCCCTTGCCAGGAACCCTAGCCTTTCCTGCTACGGAAGGCTCTGCACAAAAGCAACCAACAATTGGGCGTGAGAACTATTAAACAATAGTTTCCATTGGGTAAGCCACCGAGAATGGCGAAGTACACCACTAGGTCAACTGAGGCATGAGTAAACAATAATAAATGAGAAATGTAAATACAGCAGATAGATAAAAGTGAATCAACTATGAACATGCCTCAACAAGATATGTTTTCTACCATGTCTTATATGTTATTTATCACATATACAAATTCTGTACGTCATGCTAGTTACCAGTTTATCCATCTTTAATCAATGTCATAAGTAAAGAAGAATTCCATTTCCCTAATTAACTACTGATAGCATCATACAATGTAGCTACTTTTCTACAGTAACAGGAGTATACTACTCAGGTAATGTCATTACAACTAATGACTAACAAAATGTTAACCGTCTAGTATGTTTATTACTAGGTATATCTCAACTAATGACATAAAGTACCTTTGCTACTCTGTCCATCTAAGGTTAAGTTCATTTACATTAACTCAATTATGAAGAGACTTACAAGTGGTAAATTCCTGGCTCGTGCCGTGCCTAATGACGCCGTGGAAGTCAACACTACCCACGGCAATCCACTTCGGTGCTCAGTCCAGCACGGGCGATCTGTTGTCGCAAGGCCAACTCCGGAGTGCCGGCTTGTGGGGAGCGACCCTCACAAGCATGTGCGAATGAGCTTATTGGCAAGCAAGCGTAATCCATAGCATAATGTTCACAAGTTCATCATGTCTCTAACGTGGAATCTCATCTTTGACACAAAGTCGACAATTAATAATAAAGTCATATCTTATTTTCAACTACTTGGTGACATCTTTCTACCAATAGATAATATGACTTAAACAAATACATGGTTTACATCATATTAATGATTCTAACGGGCTACAACCGCATATTCACATGTAGTCCAATCACTACTCCCTATAGCAGAAGTGGTTTACTAAGGTCATAGTCAATGACTCATTTTGGTGTTCATACAAATTCATGGCATATGTCATATATTTCAGCATAGACCTCCACTACATGGAGCATACAATTATGATGCAATTTCTTCTATCAGACTATACAAGTATGTTATCTCACGACCCATAGGTCGGAGCCTATATCATAATGTCCAATTCTAGTTTTTTAACTAGGCCATATTCAATATTATGAAGTTCATGTCAACTCTATCATGTGAATGTCATAATCAACTTGTCTACACAAGTATGCAAACTATCATGTGAAGTATTCTACACATGATCTTTAATTGATAATTCCACAATATGAAGATATAACTTGCTATATGTGTGATATACACAGAAATTCTATCATCATGTCTACAACATGGAATTGTATGATTTAACTCAACAGTTAAATGTCCTAACATTCTCCAATTAGTTGTTAATCTACACTAAGTATCACATCCACAACTCTACATCAATTTCCTATTGAAAGATGCAATATCTAACTTGTCTACACAAGTTTTACTAAATCTCATGTAAAGCATGCTAATTAAGCCAGTATCATAGCCCTTTTTTTTCTACTACTTAGAAGTTCCACTTATCATATATGATCAACATGTTTTCCGCATGCACACATCCATTCAAACATACATTCACACGGATATGCGAGAATTCCAACTTAATAATGTCAAAAAGGACATAGGGGGAATTTACCCATTTCGGTAAGTTCAAACCCACCAAATAGTCGACGACTCTTGCCGATTCCTCGAGCGAAGGTGCTCTCTAGCCTCCAAGCACTCTAACAACCATACTAAATTAGCTAGGAGCTATAGCCAAACTATTACATAAGAACCTCACGAGTTCACATAACCTAAGTAGCATCATACCTAGTATAGAATCCAAGCTTCCTCTTCACTTCAACTCAGGTTGGAACACATCAAAACCAACCTACAAAGATCACAAAACTCAGCCAAAGGGGTTCCAATAACCTGCTGTGCTATCCCAAAACAAACTCCACTCCTACCTCTACCAATACATCAAACTAGAGAGAAGTTGAGTTGCTTACCTTGCAAAACTCCAACTCAGTTATTTGCTTAGTTTGGGATGAAGAACCACTTCCAAAATTCCTCTTTCCACCCTTCCACAGCTGCTCCACAACTCTCCAAATCAGCTAGCATCAAGAGAGGGAAGGAAATAAGCTCAAATCCACAAATTTCCATTCAAAAATGGAATAAACCTTAGAGAGAGAAAGAATAGGGCTTACCCTGTTTTCCCTCAAGCTCCAGCACAAGAAGCAGTAGCCGGGGTCGAGCTGGGGTTTATAGAGGATAACCATCACTGTAAAATTACCAAAAAGCCCCTTACCAACTTAGCCGCACTGGGTACCAGTACTCGGGTGTGGGGTACCGGTACTCGGCCTATAAACAGCCAAACCGAGAGCTGCATAGCAAAAATTAACATTGGGTACCAGTACCTGCTCAATGCCGTACCGGTACTCAGCCTTAGTTGCTCAAATCTGAGAGCTACTCAACCTGGCATTTAAAACACTTAAGTTAAATGCCTAACCACTCTCGACAAACTCGTACAAGTTCTAGAATAGTTTCATTCACTATTCTAACACTAGAACTTTGCAATTTGCTAAAGTTCAGTGTACTACATCTTAGGATACGACATTGTGTGTGTGTGTGTGTGGGAAGGGGGGGTGGTATACAAGTGGCATCCAAGTGCATAGCTAATTAGGCCCAGTCCAAATTAGGCCCCAAAAGGCCACTACTTAACCAGTATCCCTTGTGTACCTTTATGCGACCATACATTTTTCTAAATTTTCACAGTGCCAGATGTTGAAATTTTATAAGAAGCCAAGATTGTAACTTCTGCCATGATTTCGATTTCTGTACACGATTTGTAGGCGACGAATTTTGCTCGTGGTTCATCCTCGTTCGCGATCTGCAAGAGAGCGGGACGTTTCGAGTCTAATTCCCTTATCCCCGGAGATGGAGCCGTCATAAAAAATTGGATTAGGGTTAGACCGGGACTCCCGTATGTTATATTTATATACAACTTAATGTAAGGATGTTAAATCACGTCCGTCCATCAAGGATGTGTCCAGATACACCCTAACCGTTCGATTTACCGTCTTTATAGATCGACTTGAATTGACCGACTGTATCTTTATAGATCGCCTTGAATAAATCATGTGGGTCACATTCAATATTTTCTCACTTGACCTAGTGATATATTCATACCATATAGGTGATACAAAAATTTTATTATATACCAACTAAATTATACAGTCAAAATCTTTCACTTGACCAAGAAATCACAATATTTTGATCATAGCGGTTATGTCCGAAAAGATGAACACTCCCTTTCATGTATCAAAAGCACGCATTTCTTAATGGCTTAACTTTATGAGTTACAACCATATGAACTTATTATTAGCTCAACTCAGAGTCCATCTTTAGTGCACAATAATATTTTTATATACAAAAGAAAACTTTATGCCCATATGTGGAAAAACCAAAATGTGTTTTTACTCAAATAAGAATAGTCTTTAAAGTTTTTATACAAGAAGAAAACACAAACTATAAATGGACTCAAGATACCCCTACGATGAATATGATCCTTGAACTTGTTTGCCGGCAATGCTTTAGTCATAGGATCAGCAATCATCATCTCGGTCCCAATGTGTTGGATATCCACCTTCTTTTTGTCGTATTCTTTTACAGCAAGAGACTTTATATCGATATATTTGCTGCGATCTATAATTCGACTATTCTTGGCAAAGAACACTGCAGCAGAGTTGTCGCAATAAATCTTAATTGGCCTTAAGATAGAGTCAATAACTCTTAAACCTGAGATAAAATTTCTCAGCCATAAAGTCCGTGACAAAGCCTCATAGCAAGTGATAAACTCTGCCTCCATAGTGGATGTTGCAACTGTATCTTGCTTAGTGCTCCTCCAAGATATAGCATCTTGAGCAAGTAAGAAAATATAACCTGATATGGACTTTCTAGAATCCCCACATCCAGCAAAATCAGAGCCCAAATATCCAACCACCTCAAGATGGTCAGAATGTCTGTAGGTGAGCATATAATGCTTTGTTCCTTATAAATATCTCATAACTTTCTTTACAGCTTTTCATGATCAATGCCAGGGTTGCTTTGGTATATACCAAACATCCCCGCTGCATGAGCTATATCAGGTCTGATACAGACCTGCCCGTACATCAAGCTTCCTACTGCAGAGGCATAGGGTATGCTCTTCGCATGCTCTCGTTCTAAATCATTCTGAGGGCACTGTTTCTGATTGAATTTGTCACCTTTTATAATAGGCGCAGCTGTAGGTGCACAGTTTGCCATATAAAATCTTTCTAGAACTCTTTTGATATAGGCTTTCTGTGATAGGCCCATAAGAAGCTTCACCCATATCCTTCATCTCAAAGTTCTTAGAAAGAAAATCTTTAGTCTCTTTAAGCAAACTTAAATCACTACTTGTAAGTAGAATGTCATCCACATACAGGACTAAGAAAATATACTTCCACTAACCTTAAGGTATATGCGCTGGTCCACAATATTTTCTACGAAACCGAATGTAGTAATTACATTATGGAGCTTGATATACCACTGACGGGAAGCTTGTTTGAGTCCGTATATAGACTTCTTTAGTCTGCAAACAAGGTGATTGTTTTCATCTGTGCTAAAACTTTCGGGCTCCTGCATATAGACTATCTCCTCTATATCCCCATTTATAAATGTCGTTTTCACATCCATATGAGGCAGCTCTAAATCAAAATGAGCTTTCAGAGCCAGGACAATTCTTAATGAATCCTTTTTTGATACCGGAGAGAAGGTTTCATGATAATCAATGTCTTCCTTTTGAGTGAAAATTTTTGGCAATGAGTTTGGCCTTATATCGTTCAATATTACCTAAAGTGTCCCTTTTGGTCTTGAAGATCCATTTACAGCCAATAGCTTTGACTTTTTGTGGTAACTCAACGAGATCCCAAACTTTGTTGTCCGCTATAGATTTCATCTCTTCCTTCATGGCATCATACCATAGGGAGGATTTATCTCCCTACATGGCCTCTGAAAACGTCGATGGGTCTTTATGTGTCTGACATCAAAGTCAGACTTCAGGAGATAGACTACATAATCGTCAGGAATTGTCGATCTCTTTTGTCTTGAGGATTTTCTTAAGCCAAACTCTTTCTGCAGATTTTTATTATTCTGTGCAGCTGGTTCTACAATTGTCTCTTCCTCTTGGGACAGCTTTTCATAAGAAGGTTCAACAGGTTCAACATTTTCATGTTCTAAGATTAGTTGGTCTTCATTATGGTCAAATTGATCTTCTGGACGAGCAACTAAATTATTATCTATTGATGGATAATCAGTTGAATCCCGGATTATCTCAAAATCCATCTTTTGAGGAATAATACTCCCACTAGCTTCAGAATCCTCAAGAAATTTGGCATTTCTGCCCTCAACTATCTTGGATGAGTGATTTGGACAATAGAACCTGAATCCTTTGGAGTTTACCGCATAGCCAATGAAATATCCACTGACTGTTCGGAAATCCAACTTTATATGTGGGTTATAAACCCTCATGTCAATTGGACATCCCCATACATGTAGATGATTTAAACTAGGTTTCCACTCTTTCCATAACTCAAAGGAGTTTTGGAAATAGCCTTCGATGGAATCCTATTTAAAACATGCACCGCTGTCTTTAGTGCTTCACTCCAAAAAGAAGATGGAAGATGAGCTGCTAATCATGCTTCTTACCATGTTCATGAGTGTTCTATTCCTCCTTTCGACAACACCATTTTGTTGGGGCATGCCAGGCATCATATATTGCGCAATGATACTTTCACCTTCGAGGAATTGAGCAAATGGACCGGCCATTTGACTTTTATCCGTATGTCTTCCATAATACTCACCACCTTTGTCGGACCTTACAATTTTGATTTTTCTATCCAATTGTTTCTCTACCTCAACCTTATAAGCTTTGAAAGCATCAAGCCCCTCAGCTTTTTCAAATAAGAGATAGAGATACATATATCTTGAATGATCATCAATAAATGAGATAAAATATCTCTGACCATTGAAGCAAGGAGTAAGAAAAGGTCCACAGATAACTGTATGTATGATCTCAAGAATTTCAGAACTCCTTCTGGCACCTTTAGTGGTATTTGTGTTGGTATGCTTTTCTTTTATTCATTCCACACAAGTACCAAAATCGGTAAGGTCAAGATCTTGTAAGATCTTTTCTTTTACCAATCTATTTATTCTCTCCAAGGAGATATGAGCTAAACACTTAGTGCCATAAATAAGAGGAATTTTCTTTAAGAATGTTCTTTTTAACACCAATACTATGATCAACATTAAAGTTATTTGCAAAGGATTGACTCAAATTAAATTTATACAAGTTATCTACCAAACAACCATTGCCAACAATAAAACTATCGAAGAATATAGTGAAAGATTCATTCTCAAATAAAAATTTGAAACTTTTATTTCTCAATTTAGAAATGGAAACAAAATTTCTAGAAAATTTAGGAATATAAAAAGTATCCTCAAGTTCAAGTACAAAACCAGAACTAAGTTCTGTAATAAAGTTTCCTACGGCTTCAACTTGAGATTTATTTCCTTCTCCGCTAATTAAAATTTTCTTATTTGGCTTCAACATCTTTAGGTTGTGAAAATCCTGCATGGTATTTGAGATATGTATAGCAGTGTCAGTGTCAATCCGCCACGTGGCTACACTAAATAGTCAAACTTTAAATCAATATCAGTAAATTTTTGTAGACTCTTCATTATCTATAGGATGCTGTGGCTACTTCTAAGCATAATGAAAAATACAAATAACCTTATTTGATGTTGAATGACTATTTAAAAATAAATTGGGAATCCATATGAATTTTTGTGTTACCTTTAATTCAATATCATCGTACAAAAATGCCGTAAGTGATCAGACATCATTACTAGGATGCTGTGGCTACTTCTAAACATAGTTGATCTCACAAGTCCTTATATGATATTGAATGACCGAAAATTTCATATTGTTTCAAAACGCAGCGGAAAAAGAATAAAAGTTCAAATAATTTTCTTAACAATTTTATGTGACTCAAAATCTATAAACTGTATGAAGTCTATATACCCTACTCTAATTTTCATGATGACCTTAGGTATGTTTAGAATAATAAAATCATACCGTAAAATATTAAACTAAACATACTACTTTATAATCATGAATAAACTAACGAGTAGTATAAAACTAAATGTCTTACATAATTTTGATATAGATTTCATACAGTTTATATAATATTGAATGACCCAAAAATTTTATATTGATTCAAAACGCAACGGAAATGAATAAAAGTCCAAAATAATTTTCTTAACAAATTTATGTGACTCAAATTTATAAACTGTATGAAATCTATATNACCGTAAAATATTAAACTAAACATACTACTTTATAATCATGAATAAACTAACGAGTAGTATAAAACTAAATGTCTTACATAATTTTGATATAGATTTCTTCAACAATGAGTCACTTTATAAAAAGAAAATTATAAAGCAAAATTATATATGTAATATAAATATATAAACATACCCTCCTTTCACTTAAAAAAATAAATAGTATATATATATTTTTTAATTAATGCAACCCGAGGGTTTGCTTTGCTTAGGCAGCCCTATGTGGGGCTGCCCTATGCTGCTTCTATGGGGCTGCATTGTGCGGCCTTAGTGTGGGCCGCCAAGAACGGCCGTTTGGCAATGCGATTCTGCCGGCCGACCGACCGATTGCCAATCACATTTTTTTTTTTCCTTCTTGGCGTG
This sequence comes from Ananas comosus, assembly GCF_001540865.1. Lineage (NCBI taxonomy): Eukaryota > Viridiplantae > Streptophyta > Magnoliopsida > Poales > Bromeliaceae > Ananas > Ananas comosus. The sequence continues at coordinate 4,783,763 of NC_033628.1, forward strand.
ATGTGGGATCCCTTAGTGTGGGCCGCCAAGAGCGGCCATTTGGTAATGCGATTCTATCGGTCGATCGATCGATCGCCAATTATGATTTTTTTTTCCTTCTTGGCGTGATGTGGGATCACTTAATGCGGCCGGGCCGGTGACGCCGTTCCTCCAAACGCCGGTCTCGATTGAGACTGGCCGACGTCACCATTAACACAAACCAATGGACGAATTTATTTATTTATTTGTTTTAATGAAAATGAAACCAAAAGAAAACTAAAAAAAACGAAAATCCGGCAAAAGGTGCTGCTCTGATACCACATGTTGAAATTTTATAAGAAACTAAGATCGTACCTTCTGTCATAATTTCGATTTCTGTACCCGATTTTTAGGCGGGGAATTTTGCTTGTGATTCGTCCTCGTTCGCAATTTGCAAGAGAGTGGGACGTTTCGAGCCTAATTCCCTTATCTCCGGAGATGGAGCTGTCAAAGAAAATTGGATTAGGGTTAGACCGGGACTCCCGTATGTTATATTTATATACAACTTAATGTAAGGATGTTAAATCACGTCCGTCCATTAAGGACGTGTTCAGATACACCCTAACCGTTCGATCTATCGTATCTTTATAGATCGACTTGAATTGACCGATTGTATCTTTATAGATCGCCTTGAATAAATCACATGGGCCACATCCAACACCAGATTCGTTTTTGAAGTATCTAACATGTATCGGGCATGTATTAATAAGTTTCATTGAGAAGATCGAGCAGAAGGCGCTGAGTACTGTTATGACATATTTAGTATCTTATGCTATGTTAGGATACTGTATATTGCAACATATTTAGAGTAGGATTTTATGGTATGACATATAGAGTATTTTTATATGGTGTGTAATCCTAATTGTATTGTTTACTATAGTAGGCATTGTTACTATAGTAGACTTATCTCTTGTACTATATAATTTCATCAATAGAACCCAAGAGAGCATGCTCTTTTGCCCTTCTATCATAGTGTTAGAGGCAAAAACCCTAATCCGGGGATATTGATCCATAAGCACCTTCCACCACAAATCACACCTTCTCCATAGGTGTTTTTTTTTATTGGTATTTTTATTCTTGCTGCTGCCGCCGGTCTCTCCTTGTTGTGTTGGTGTCGCTCGGCTCATCTCTGGTGCGTTGCCTTGATTGGTGCTGCTCGAAGCATCCCTGCTGCCACTGGTTCTCTCGTCTTGCTGGTGTCGCCTGGATCATCCTTGGTGCCACTCGAATTCTCCTTACCTATTTGGTGCTGTTTGATCCATCCCCTTCTTGCCTTGTTGGTGCCGCTTGTTGGTGTCGCCTGGTTCATCTCAGGTACTACTGGTTCATCCTTGCCTGCCTGGCAGTGTTTGAAAATGTGTGAGGCGTGGTGTCACGCCCCGAGACCGCTACCAATTTGGTCTGGTTTGAGCGCGTCAAACAGACGCCGGACGGACAGCACCTCCTTTATCCGCCCAAGGCTCGACAGCAAGATCATGTACATAGAATTGCCCAGGAATAATTCAATTACATACATGATAAGCGCGAAGCACCACAAGTGTTAACAAGTAAGAGCAAGACACAAGTATACAATACAAGTGAATAAAGAGAGGTACATCTAGTTATTACATCCATTCAACCATTCTTTTACACTTGGTTTACATTTGTATCATCCAAAATGAATATACAAGTTTCTAGCAGCTAGTCTAACTCAAAATACATGTAACTCTCTAATGTATACATCAACATCCCAAGGTACATACGTACTCTAATGTATCTGGAGGCTGCTAGCTAAACTAGGGCACGATGCCCTTACCACGGTCCTCGCCGGGCGCACTCGAACTCGGCCCTGCAACAAAGTGGGGTGAAAACTATTGTCCATAGTTCCCAGTGGGTTCGGCCGCCGACTCCGCCGATCTCCCCACTAGGTCTAAGCAGGCATAAGCAGATAGATAGATAGATTGATAGATATCGAAAACTGTAACTGATGCATAATAAAAGAACTGCACTATACTACTATGCCTTAGGAAACAAGAGTGAACAACATAGCCATGAAATCACCAACATGCTACTATATCTCTACCAAGTATGAATGCAATTCTACTATGCTTAATATGCTCAATGTGCATAATTCTCATGAGTTCATTACCCAATCCTCTGGCTGACCCGTAGGTGCGCCCTCGACTCACATCTCAAAATCCCTCTATATCGGGGGACTCGAACCACCCGAGGGACCGTCTGCGGGAACCCAAATAGGTTATCCCTTGGGACCCCAAATAGGCTATCCCAATCCCACACGTGCCAAACTCCGAAGCGCACTAGTGCGGAGCGACCGCCACAAGCGCTGACCAGACTATGTGAGTATGATCCAATCCTCGTCACAGAGAATACCCCGTCACTAGGGTCATCGACGTCACACCAATCTCATGCAAGGTGTAAAGTAGGGAAACTCACCTATTCCCTAAGTCATCATGTCACAAGTGTTCTTTTGACACTAAACTCTAATGCCACTCGTCAAGTTATTCACTTGGTTCACATGCCACTTGTCATGGTGCAATGTTTCGACTACACTAGTCATATATCATCATATTTGTCAATGCAAGATCGAGTTATTACTTATCTTATCTCTATAGGGTTCTATGTCACAACGGCTCATTCTCATGCACCCTAAACTCACGTGCCGAGCCTACTATGCCGCACTACAAGGGAGCATGTAAGAATAGTAAATGTAACATCTAAACACCCTATCATGCATACGATTGCATAAGGAATATGATCAACATAATGTACTTAGACATAGGGAGAAGCCCAGTTGCTTCGGGATAGGGATGTACTTAGACAAAACCCTTGAATTGTCAAGGAGACCCAAACCAAACCCGTTGTGAGGAGACAAAGGGTTTTGTAACTCCCCTATCAATGGTGAAAATTCAAGGGTTATGAAACTCCCATGAGTTATGGGGTGACTTTTGGGCTTATGGCTTATTATGAGGATGAGTTAATGTGTCTCATACTGAGAGAGTTAGTGTGTGTCTAGGTTCATTGTATTTAGGAGCCTATAAGTAGTGGGGTTTGGTTAAGGTCAAAACACACAAGAGAGAGTGTGTATGCGAGTTGTAATTCTCATTTTCTAAGTAGTGTAGTACTTAGCTTTTTGAGAGAACCTCTGTCTTTCTCTTTGTCATTTCCTTTGCATATTTAGTCGTAGGACGCGAAGGTTCGGGCTAGCAATAGGGACGAAGGCTTGCCCATCTTCTAGCAGGAATGTAGGCGCCGCACGGGCTTTACGAACAAAAACGCTAAGGCCGTGACATCAGGCTGCGCCGGGAGGCATGCGGACGGCGGGGGCCGGCGGCGACGGCGCCAGAGGTTGAGCCTCGGCTGAGGAAGGGTGGCGCGGTTGGTTCCAGGCAGCACCAGTGCGCGAGATGAATGCCGGCCTGGGTTCGGCCCGAGCTGGTCCAGCTCGGCCGCAGGGCGCCCAGGCCGCGACGGCGGCGCGTGGGGACGGCGGCGGCCGGCACGGCGGGACGGCAGAGGTCGGGGCCGCTGCCAGAGGTGACGCCCGAGGGTACTGATCACCCTGGTAGGTTCCACGGGCAGGGGTGGTTGGGAAGATGATAGAGGTGATGGAGGAGGAGGAGGAGGAGGAGGAGCAGCTAGCTCCGGCGGCTGGCGGCTTGCTCAGGCGGCCGGGGCGCGCGTACGGGGTGGGCAGGGAGGAGCTGAGGTGGCTAGGAGGGCTAGGGTTAGCTGGGGATGGATTAGAGTTAGGGTTTCACATGGGAACCCTATAGCTACTATATATACAGTGGTTTAATTGCAGTTTAGTCCTCCGAAGTTGTAAAATTTCAACCCAGTCCCTGCCCGTGCGTGTAATATGCGAGTACGCACCTCGACGTTCGAATTCTCGCAAAACGACACATAAAATATTAGGGTTTTCACGATTTTTCCGTTTTGCCGATTTCGACCCCATTGCGAATAATTTGCGATTCTCGAAGATCCGTCCGTCGGATTTCCGAATGGATCACGCCAGCGCGTTCAGCATGACTAGGGCATCAAATCTAGCACTTCGTTTCGTTTGATCTGGTCATCGATTTGCGACGAAATCCACCTATTGTTTCCACTATAAAACATACACATATATATATAAATCCAATAAAACCCTTTTTCTCGAAAATCGTGAATCAGAACCCAAATCCGGCAGTGCCATTGGTTCCAGAATAGTTGAACCGTTCAAAACGAGCTATTGGATTGCTATGAACGGAGTCCGATACGCACCGAAAGCCATCTCCATTGATCGGCCTCTCCGAAAAATCGGAGTTACTATTCACTTTAAGTGATTAGTATTAATCCCGTAATTTCTCCATTCTAACTCGTTTTCTCCTGAAACTTGACGAGTGTCTTTGTAATTAAATTACACACAAAAATATCGTCAGCACAGAGTTTATCTGTACAGCAAAAATCTCGGTTTTTACATTAATTTTTTAATTTATCAATATACGGACAAAAGATTTCTCTGAGCTCTTCGCTTCCACCATAGACATCTATTTTTTCTTCACAAATTATTTTATCAAAATTTTCGCACCGCAAATTTTTTTGGCAAATTCAGGCAAAAAATTTTTTGGCAAATTTTTTGGCAAATCGAACTCAATAAACAAATTTTAAGGCATATCAAACATAACATTTTATTTTTGCGCTAGAAGATTGAAGATACTGATAAAATTAAAAGCTAAATTAAATCAATTGATACTTAAATTTATATAATTTATTTGTCAAATAATTTATTGCTTAATTCTTTTGATTGATCTACTAATTTTTTTAAAAAATTAATTTTTTTTGAGAAAGGAAAAAAAATAATTTTTTCAAATACTTTTTAAAATAATTTTTTAAAATAATTTTTAAAATTATTTTTCTGTATTTTATAAAAGAACGATTGTAATATGGTCAAAAAAAAGAAAAAAAGATGTCTTTGCATTTTAAAAATTCTAACCTGTAAAAATTTTTATTTTGCATCAGGTTTAGTTGTACTTTACATATAAAAAAACTTACAAGTATGTTAATTGGTAAATATAGTAAGCTGTATATAGCAAATATTCATAATTATTTGATTAAATCTTTCAAAATAAAATTATAAGAGCTAATTTGAACCAAAAAAACTAAAAAGAGTCGGTTCCAAAGCATGCCAGTAGGAGGTTATGCGTATCCATCGGCACGCAAGCGTTTCATATCGGCACGGAAGCGTGCCGGTGCCGTACCATGCCAGGCAGACAGCGGCATGCCCATGTTCCATGGTACTTTAAACCTTGTGGGAAAACATATTAAACTTTCGTTTTATAATTCAGAATCTCAATCTGCTTTTCCCTTTCATATTGTTCATTTGGATGTATAACAATCACCTGTTTCCTCACTTTCTGGCTATGAATATTATATTATTTTTATTGATGATTACTTTTGGTTCTCCATCAGCATCTATTGTGATAATCGCAGCACAACTTATCTTGCGGCTAATCCTGTTCTCCATGCTTGATCAAAGCATATTCAGCTTGACCATCAGTTCTTACAAGAAAAAGTCCAGTTTGGTGTTTTGGACTTGGTTTACATCTCTTCTGATATGCAACTTGCTGATATTTTCACCAAGCCTTTGTCGCCTTCTCGGTTTTCGGTGTTGTGGCTCAATCTTCACATCCGACTATCTGATGCTTAGCTTGCGGGGGGATGTTACGACATATTTAGTATCTTATGCTATGTTAGGATACTGTACATTATGATATATTTAGAGTAGGATTATATAGTATGATATGTAGAGTAAGATTATATAGTATGTAATCCTAGTTGTATTGTTACTATAGTAGACTAGTTGATGTGGTCATTTACAATGTAGTTGACGAGTTAACACGGGCGAAATTGTGGAAGAAGTTGGAAGATGTCTACTTGACCAAATCCCTAATAAACAAGTTGTATCTGCAACAGAAGTTGTATACATTGTGGATGCAGGAACTGATGAGCCTACATGAACATCTAAACAAGTTCAATAAGATAGTAGTCTAATTGACCAGCATTGGAGTCAATCTATATGACAAGCATCTGGCGACTATGTTGCTGTATGTTAAGGAGACCATAGGCATGGAGGCAGTCACAGTAGCGCTTCTCTTGAACGAGATGTGCAAGATAACTAAGAATTTCGGAATGCGGAGCCGCTATACGGCTCTGGCTGTAAGAATGAAGGAGATGAAAGCATCGGTGAATAGAGATAGAAAAAATCGTTATCCAAGGTGAAGTGTCTACTTCACAAAAAAAGTCATTTTAAGCGCAATAATCATAAGTTTAAAAGTGATCTAAAAGAGACATAAGGAGAAAGCTTCCGTAAACCATGACGTGGAGATGACACTCTTTCTGAATCTTCTTACCCTTCTTTCGTCTTCTATAAATTCCAAAAGATGAAACTCTTTTTCTCTCTCACGTGCACCTATGCGCTAGGTGTAGCAAACTAGTAAGGCCTCTTCTCTCTTTGTTGTTGTAGCTAGAGCACACTCACCCAACCATACACGTCCCAAAGCTTCACCAATATAGCACGTGTATATAGCTACATTAAAATGCACCGTTAAATCATTACTCAATATATCTTTGACAAATTTAAATCACTATCATAATCTAATTAAGATTTAACGAAGAATCTAACAAAATCCTATCAATCTCCACCCTAGTTTGATTTGTAATTTTCAACCATTGCTTCGAGGTAACTAGACAAGCTCTACCTTGAGTTTATCTTCTCTGCTCAATGTTGCTGCCTCCGTCGCTTCGCCTTTAGCAATTGCACCTGAACCTCGGCGGACTTTTGAAACCCAAATCGTCTTCACTCCCATTTTGATAGCTCTTCCATTCATAACGTAGAGTTCCCTCGCTTGTTTGCCTCGCACACAATTTGACTTTATTTTTGGACTCTTATAGCTCTACCTAAAGCTAAAAATTCAAAACATTTCGAGTCCAATGCACTTAACTAGATAAAATTCTGCTTCAAACTAGGAACTTGTCGTCCTTCTGTCAGTGTTCTTATGACCTCATCATACATTTTGATCTTTACATAGTCGACTCCCAAAACCTTATGTGCCATCCCGTTTCTAGTTAAGATCTTTCCTACTTCTAATTACTGTATACGTGACAAAAGACTTTTTCTTTGGACAGATGTGAAAGGAACAAGCCGAATTGAGCACCCACACATCATCCAACATTTTTGTATCGCTACGCGCTACATACAACACATCATAATCGATCACCTTTGATTCTGTCTTCTGCACAGTCACTAATGTCTCATTGTCCTAGTTTACAGAAGGTTTCTTCTTTTGTTGCCTTAACTCTTTTAGATCACTTTTAAGCTTGTAATTGTTGCACTTAAATTGACGTTTCTTATGATAGTAGAAACACTTCACCTTGGATACTTTCATCTCCTTTTTTCTTATAGGCAGCGTCATATACCAGCTCTGCATCCTGGACTTCTTAGTCAATCTTGCGCATCTCATTCGAGAGAACCGCTACCATGACTACCTCTACACCTATGGACTCTTTGCCATAGAGCAACGTAGTCACTATATGCTCGTTTGTTGCCAGTAGTGAAGATAGCACCATCATCACCTTGTTCTCATCATCTAAATTGGCTCCAATGTTGGTCAATTGGGCTACCACCTTGTTGAACTCGTTTAGCTGTTTGTGTGTGCTCACCATTTCCTGCATCCACAATGTATACAACTGCTGCTGCAGATATAACTTGTTCATCAGGGATTTAGTCTGGTAGAAATCTTTCAACTTCTTCCACAATTTCGTTGGTGTTGACTCATCGGCTACGTTGTAAATAATCGCATCTACTAACGAGAGATGAAGGGTACTCAACGCCTTTTCATCTATTTTCTCTCATACCGTTTTCGTGACCTCCCCAAGGATTTTAAATAATCTTATATGTAAGATATAATAGGAGTGAAACCTCTAAATCTAACTATAGCATTTTTGACGGCAATTAGGCCTAAGAGGTTAAGAAGGTTATGTGTGCTAGGCTACAGTAGTTCCAGGATAGGTGACCCCTCTGGGAAGTGGCGCGCCACAGTTGGTATCCGAGTGGGTTGGCTAGCCAGAAGTGTGAGACGGGGTCTCACATCGCTTGGTGATCTGGGTTGTGAATACGATTGTGTGCTTGAGTCTGACAAGGGATATTTGGGTTTAAGAGAGTAGAGTTTGTGATATCCCAAGGCTTGAGAATAGTTCCACATCGGGTAGCTATGGCTAGGTGTGGGGGTATATAAACCTGAATAAGCTAGACTCAATAACTGGGCTATATTATTTTGAGCTAGTGGATTAGGCCCAGCAAGTTATTGGGTCTAGGGTAATTGGTCAATTGAGTCGCGGGCTTAGCGATGAGTGACCCCTGGGATGCTGGTCGTGAGGAATAGTCCAATATGTAAGGTATAATAGGACTAAACCTCTTAACTTTGCTATAGTATTTTAGGTTGTGGCTAGAGTTAAGAGAGTTAAGCATGCTAGAGTTAGAGTAGTTTTAGACTGAGTGACCCCCTTGAAAGCAGGGTGTCATAGTTTTCTAAATTTGTTCTTTTAAGAAAACTATTAGATAAATATTTTGATATTTTATTTTATATAATAATTGACAGTACTTCAGCATAATATTAGTCAAACAAAGTTCTACAACAGACAGCACTTATATACCAATATCAGCCAACCACTCTTTTTTTTCACATCAGAGCACTCTATGCCGCCACACTTCTGCAACCGCACTATTCTTAACAGCTTGGACAAACATGCCCTTAAATTTAAATCCTATTCAATTTATCTTTGGTAGATTTAAAGTTTAAACAACCATCCTAATCTAATTGAAGATATAACTCCAAATCTAACCAAATCCTAACATAATGTTCACCAACAGGTGTCCTATTGGTACTAATTAAAAAATCGCTGTAAGGTTATTTATTTTCTCTTTGATTTATTTCCTTNGCCCAGCAAGTTATTGGGTCTAGGGTACTTGGTCAATTGAGTCACGGGCTTAGCGATGAGTGACCCCTGGGATGCTGGTCGTGAGGAATAGTCCAATATATAAGGTATAATAGGACTAAACCTCTTAACTTTGCTATAGTATTTTAGGTTGTGGCTAGAGTTAGAGTAGTTTTAGACTGAGTGACCCCCTTGAAAGCAGGGTGTCATAGTTTTCTAAATTTGTTCTTTTAAGAAAACTATTAGATAAATATTTTGATATTTTATTTTATATAATAATTGACAGTACTTCAGCATAATATTAGTCAAACAAAGTTCTACAACAGACAGCACTTATATACCAACATCAGCCAACCACTCTTTTTTTTCACAGCAGAGCACTCTATGCCGCCACACTTCTGCAACCGCACTATTCTTAACAGCTTGGACAAACATGCCCTTAAATTTAAATCCTATTCAATTTATCTTTGGTAGATTTAAAGTTTAAACAACCATCCTAATCTAATTGAAGATATAACTCCAAATCTAACCAAATCCTAACATAATGTTCACCAACAGGTGTCCTATTGGTACTAATTAAAAAATCGCTGTAAGGTTATTTATTTTCTCTTTGATTTATTTCCTTCTTTACTACGCTGAACTTGCTACTTTTTAGCAAGTTTAGAAGTCGTGTTTGACAAGAATTGAATTCTATGGCTGATGATTGAATGCCGATCATTCAGGCTTCTAAGATCATCTTGGTTTTCTGGACCTATTATTGTAACTCTACTGTAACCATAATTCTTTTGTTTTTAAATTTTTGTTTTATAATACAGAGGCATTTATTCATCATACGAAGGCACTAACTTTGGTGAGGAATCTGCTTCTAAGGTTGCTATATTTTATTATATTTAGCTTTTCTTTCCTACACTGTTGTTGTTCGAAGATTTAATTTTATTCCTTGCTATTTCTCTCCTTAGGCTTTTGTAAAGGATAATCAAATCGAAATCAGTCGTCTAAAGGCTTTACTGGTAGAGCCTTCTGTTCCTACTACTGGAATTGTTTGAGATCTTGTAGTGGTAAGTGGTAACCTATATTAATTCTATGATAACAATTGTAGCATCAAAAGGAAATGGAGCTTTCCCGATTGAAGCAGCAGATAGAAGAGGAAAAGGTACTTTTGCTCTCATTATTTTGTATTACAGAAATTTTTTTTTCCTGCAGCTAAAGAATATTTCTATATTTACTTTTTTCTGCAATAATTTTTCTACTGAAAACTTATACAGATGGAATGAGACCTTCAACGTTCTATACTACGAAATTTAGGTCCTCATTTAATATTTTCACAATTAAGTGTTAGCTGAACAAATGGCGTTAGAGTAAGAAGTGCCAGATACCAAATCTGAGGTTTCTGTACTTACAAGTTGTTTATTATTATTACAGATTGACAACACTCACCCTCGAAGCTATTTAAGATTTGAAAGATATTGGGTAATGGGGACTGATATGCCTTTTATAGGAAGCAGCTTTAAGGTACTAATAAACATAAAAGGCAAATTTCTACTTACCTGGGATTTTTATAATACAATTAAGGTTTCCTTAAGGCATCTTAATTTGACATGTGGATTGGGTACTTGGGTCATCCGTATATGTAACAGTAACTTGGTTCGTTTATATATTGGCATATTGATTTCTTGGAGACCTTCCATATGAGCATTATTTTATACAACAACTTTCCAGATTACTAGCCACTGCCCTGTGCTCTTCTTGTCTGTCATCCTTCTATGGTGGCTATTATGTGGATGGACCGATCAAGCAATAGGGAACTAGAATTAATGAAATGTTAAAGCATTGCAACCTACAGGATTTGAAATGTCAAAGCATTGCAGCCTACAGTATATAGCTTTTAGCATATACTTAGACAAATCATGACTAGTGGAGCAAGGCTGTAAGCATGTCATGTATGTAGAAGTGACACTTCTATGTATGTAGAAGTGACACTTCTAATGGGGAATCCCAATCTTGCATGAGATTAAAATCAGGAGGAGGTCACCAAATACCAAGTTATACCAGTCTGAGAAGAACATTAATATGTGGTGTATGCAACACGCACTCTTCAGTAAATAAATCTACCAAATATATTCAAGATCGAGCTTTACTAAATCTAAATCACATTGAAAGGGCCATTATCAGTTAAAAGCAGTTCACATAGGAACCATAAGATACTGTTATTCAACCTATCGCCTTCTGTGGATCAAACATTCTTGTAATTTTGAGACGGAATTCTCTATGAGGTCTATGGCCTTGTCAATACCGTATATTAGAAGAAAGAGCATAGATGAGAGGAAGATTAGAAGATGGTCGATGCCATTTGTGTTAGAAATTATTGGCAGGGAAAGTAAACGTAGCAGAAAGTAATTTCTGAAATTAGATATTTTGTGAGGCCAAATACATATCACACATGAAAATGAAAAATCCAGAAAAACAACTTTCGGTATGTACAGATCATTCTCATATTACTATGCAGAAATTTAATCAATACTTTACGTTCAAAAATATCACCTTGGACCTGTTAAGGTCCTTTGATCTATTGTATGATTGAAACTGAATATGAAAACTAGGTTCTGGCCAAGCCTTGCATGTGCCTATTCTCTACGCTTATCCTTATGGAATTGATACAGATCTTAACATATTTTGTCGCGCGAAATAGATAAACCGTGGACTTTTCAGACTGTGTTATATGAGTCCCTCTGAAGTTTACATTTCCAGAGTTCTCCCAAAATATATATATATATATAGCTAGAATTGATATATAGCTACACTTGTGTGCTTTAAAGGCAAGGTGATCTCCGTACTATCAAGTCGTTTTCGATGCTTATACTTCTGGATCGACGATTGGCTCTGTTAGACTTGATCTAGAGTTTTTGAAGTATCTAGAGGACCTAGAAAATAAATTTCATGATTTTTTGATATCATTTTACCTTATGATCGAAAGGGTCCAAAAGTAACAATTTTAATGGTTGTGGGGACTGGGGAGCCATTTGCTAGTTTAACGGTGTAGAAATATCCAAATCTCGTGAAATTTCAATAGAAAATTTTTTATACTATATAAAACAAGATCAATATTTTGATCTAAAATTTTAGTATCATACCATCACTTTTTTGAGATTTCTAATTTAGCTGTTGATTTTGAGTCCTTTCGAGTTTCGACCACTAGATAAATGATATCGAGAAATCACAAATATTTTTTTTCTAGATACTTCTAATACTCTAGATCAAATCTAATGGAGTTGATTGTCGATTTAGAAGTCTCAACATCGAAAACGACTTGATAGTATGGAGGCCACCGTGGTTCAAAAGTGCACAAGCTGGACTCTCTCTCTCTATATATACACACACACACACACACACGCACACACACACACACACACACACACATCCCTAAGAGTATCGAAGGGCTAAACAATTTAATTTTAATGCCTCCATTTGCCCGAAAAGAGCCAATAGAATAAGGGTGGCCTGCTTCCCTCCAACCAAAATACTAAGATAGTAGGCTCCGTACCAGGTCTATATCGTATAAAGCCACCGTTGCGTCATTAGCGTGGGCATTGATAGGGGTGTAAAATGGGCTGGGCGGCATGTGGGCCACCTGGCCTGGCACGGCTTCAGGCCGGGCTACAGCACGGCACGATGTTTGGTAGCAGCCATGTCGGCCCGAGCTTTCGGGCCGTGTTGGGCGGCTTCCCCTTGGGCCCGACGGCCCAGCATGGCACAGCCCGAACCGTGCCTGGGCAGTGCTGGGTCGAAGTGAGGCTGGCGGCCCGGCATGGCACGGCCCATTTGGGCTGTGCAATCTAGGCCAGCACGGCCCGGATCCCAAGGCCCAACAACCCAAGACAACTTGCCTTGGGCCTTGGGGTTCGAGCTCTTGGGGAGAAGGGCTTGAAGGGCCAAGCCCTTCAAGCCCTTCAAGCCCTTCTCCCCAAGAGCTTTTCTCCTAAGGTCTGCAGGTAGACCTTGGGAGGGGTGATTCTTGGTCCAATGGACCAAAGACTTTTGGTCTATTTGACCAAAAGCTTATTTTTTTAAATAATAATAGAAATTCATATATTTTTTAAGAAAAATTAAAAATCTATTATTTTATAGTTATTTTTATAAATTTAAAATTTTTAAATCAAAATACTAATTTAAATAGAAATAATTTATTATTATTATTTTTAAAGTTGACATATTTTTAAAAAATTAAAAAAATTAAAGGGCCTCCCGGAGCACGGCTCGGCTCGACACGGCTCTTGACTTTCGGGCCAGAGGGCCATGTTGGGCCGAGAGTTGGTTAGGTCTGGCCCGGCACAGCCCGGCCCCAATTTGACGATGGGCCGGGCAGGGCCGCCCCGTGGCCCGTTTCAGCCTGAGTAATGTGGGCCGGTACAGCCTACATTACACCTCTAGGCATCGATGTGCCTTGGGCCCTCGCAACACCTGCATTCCATCGTAAGGCTAACCCCAATTACTGCCTTCTTGTTTTCCCATTGCTTTGTAGTGGAACTGCACGTTCCAAGGTGTGGCCACGCCCGAAGTGGATACATCTTGATCTCGACCATAGGAAATGCACAAGTAGGATTCCAAGCCTTTGTGTTGTCTCATGAGCAGCCATCGGTCCAACCAATTTATCTGATCCCCGCGGTGCTACTAAGTTATTTTCAATGATGGGACTTTTGAATTGATGATTGGTTCTGTTGTACATGATTTACCACTATTGGAAAATCTAATAATGTCGAAATATCGTGAAATTTGGTTTCTAGATATTTCCAATAGTGTAGATTAAGTCTAACGAAGTGTAAATTTAAGTCTAATGGCGCTGATTGTCGATTTGAAAGCCGCATCACCAAAAAAAAATTGATAGCGTGGAGGCTTCTATGCTATTGATAGTATACTACCGGGACTCTCTCTCTCTCTATATATATATATAGAGAGATAGGTTAGTATGTTTTCGAAAGCACAGGCCTCTATGCTTTGAAACTGTTTTTGATGATAGGACTTTTGGATCAACGATCAGCTCCGTTAGACTTGATCAATAGTATTTGAAATTTTGAAGTACCTAAAAATCAAATTTCATGATTTCTTGATACCATTTGCCCAGTGATCTAAGAGGCTCAAAATCAATAATTTTAATGGTCGAGGTTAGCCTTTTGCAAGTATGACGGTGTAGAACTATTGAAATTATGTGAAACTTTGATAGAAAATTTTTTATTCTATATAAAACAAGATCAATATTTTTGATCCAAAATTTTTAGGGTTATATCATTGATTTTTAGCCCTTTCATTCACTAGGTAATTCATATTGAAAAATTGCGATTTTTTTTCCAGATACTTCAAATACTCCAGATCAAGTCTAATAGTGCTGATTGTTCGATTGAAAGTTCCATCATTGAAAGCAACTTGAGAGCATAGAGGTCTCTGTACTATTGAAAGCGCACAAGTCGACCTATACATACATATATATATATATATATATATATGTATGTATGTATGTAATCCCGCTACTATCCTCTTAAAAAGATAGAAGCCCTCATCCTATGAAGTCATTTTTGATGATCGAAACTTTAAATTGGTAATCCGCACCATTGAAATTGATTAAGCTAATTTTTGAAAATCATTATCAAATTCATCGAAGACACTATATCTCATGGAGAGCCGAGAAAAATCGTAGTATCCAATTGGTAGACACTATATCTCACGGAGAGCCGAGTGAGATCGTGCTATCTAATCGGTTGGCACTTTGGAGTCCAGGGTGATCGTCTCCCCAAGTACCACATAAGGAGTTGAGAGGATCGACACTCCAATGCAACGCGGGAGTCGAGGATGATCGGCCCTCCCAATGCATATGAGGGAGTCAAGGGTGACCGACACTCTCCAATGACACTTTCGGAAGGGTGATCGACTTTCTCCAGTGACACTTTCGGAAGGTTGTAACAAACCAATTGTTGCACCCTAAGTTCATATGACTTTTAGGGTTAGCAACCATGTCCAATACACACAGACTTGTTCTCTAGTTTACATTTAACCTAGAGTTAACATGTCACTCTGTTACATTTTAGGTATTGACCTAAGTTTAAATGCCACTTGTTTAATCTATATCCAAAGTTCTCAATTTTCCATATGCATTTCACATAATCTCTTTAATATACAATGGTAGGAAACTCTATGTCCTTAGTATGCAACTAAAATCACATTTAGTTTAATTATTACCAATAATTCATGCTAATAATCCAAAGAAACTAAGGACAAAAGGGAGATCAAACTCTTTTCGGTGATATTTTCCACCTTTGTTTGTTCTTCCAAAAAGAGGTGACATCTCTTGAAAATGCTAGAAAAAAAACTCTAAAAATGGTTCTAGTAAGGTTAGAACCCTAAAAATCCCTATTTGGGAAAACTCTAAAACCAAAGCCCTAAATATCCACTTACCTCTTCTCATTTTGCAAGTCAAAAATAGGAGAGAAGAGCCTAATCTTTCTTCTAGAGCTTCCTCTTGAAGTTTTAGATCTCCTTCAAGGTCCCAAAGAGATTAACCCTAAGCTTCAACAATGTGGGAGGTGGGTTTCTCCGTTCTTCTGGAGAGAGAAAGGGAAGAGAGAGAAATGGGAAGGAGAGAAAAAGGGGCTGGGGTGTTAGGGTAAATAGTGAAAGCCCTTTTATAGGGTTGCTACAATAGAAATTAAGCCCCTAACTTCATCTATTTGCAAACAGACATCACCTAGCCTGTGTGCTAGGTTTTAGGCTCTCGCTCGATTTTTTGGGCGCCTGATTCCATCATAGTTGCACCCGGCCGAGTGATCGGGCGCCCAGTGGCTCCGTTTGCTTTACAATTTGGATGCCTGCAGGACATTTCGGACGTCCGAGTGTTTATTCTATCGCACGACTATTGCTCTCGGGAAGAAGAATTGAAAGCCCATTCAGGCGGCCACAATGGGCCGTTTGAAAGTTCCTCCGGGTGCTCGCAGGACATTTTGGGCGTCCGATTAATTATCTAATCTCTTGGGTTGGGAGTCCGAAACATTTGTGGGCCCCCGCAAATGAGATCCGAAATGACACAGGGCGCCCGCAGCACAAACAGGATGCTCGAAATCTGGATTCCCGCAAATTCACCTCTCTGGACAAGCGTCTGGAAAATTCCGACACTACAAGGGACCTTGCGAAATCTTTTTGGGGTACCCGAACCCCTATTCTGGGCGCTTGAATTGGTCTGGAACTCAGATTTCTGAGTTTTGATGTATTGTTTCGGTCCGAATTGATTCTAATTTGATCCAAACTTGGTCTAAGCTTCTCAAAATCTATTTTAATCTAGGCATCATGACACAGACAAAGGACACGGCGCGACTCGGACACGGCGACTTGCCAACTTCCAAGAAATTAAGATACGGACACGGCATGGACACCGCTAATAAAATATAATATTATTAATCTAATAGTATATATTTTATTATATATAAAGTAGTAATTTTGTTAAATTATTGTTGTATTTCTCATACGAATGAAAATTAATAAAATTCTTATTGATAATCTATATATTTTAAGAAAAAAAATTCTCCACCATACATAATTTACTTATATTATCCATAAAAATGATATGTATTCATCAAAAAGTTAAAATATTTGTCATGTTTCATTATATTTATGCATAAAAGAAGGTGAAATAAATTTTTTTTTTTTTTCAATGAGATGCTCCACATCGAACGTGTATTCATTGCGTGTCTGCGTCGGACGCACGAGGCTTATAGAAGTGTCCGTAAAACATAGATTTTTAATCATATCTAGCATGATTTAATTCGTACTTTGTCAATTTGGTCAAAATCCAGTACATTACAGCCGCTCAGACAACTGGACAAGAACCTCCACTCTGCTGCCGACCTCAAACCTGACGTTGCGTGCAAGCTACTGTACCTCTCTCCTGCTGTACAGCCCGAGTGTCCAAAGAAGTTACCTGAGAAACCAGTGTTGAGGTAGTTGGGACATTTTTCGAGTATTAGCTGTAATGCGCCTTAAAACTATCGCGATTGACTGACGCTCGCGTAGGATTTGGAGTCCGAAGAAATGGAGAGCTGGAGCTCTTTTTTTTTTCCCTTCGAGAATGTCATCAGGACATTGATGTAAAGCTTACAAGCTGCATGGAGAGATCATTCTGTGCTAAAGATTAGCAGCAATGGTGGCAGGGCGACAAGAAAAATGGCTGCAGCAGCCTTTGCAGTGCAACAGCTGCAGTAGCTTGCGCAACACTAGCAACAGCCGCAGCTGCAGCAGCTTTAGCAGTGGCCTCAAAGCAACCGCAATATCATTGGCAGCAGCCACGGCAGCCTTAACAGTGGCAGCAGCAGCTGCCGCAGCTGCACTACAGCAGCAATTGCAGCAGCTGGCACAGGAGCAATCACAGCAGCAGCGGCAGCAGCAAGTGGCAGCAGCAGCGGCAGCAGCAAGTGGCAGCAGCAAGTGGCAGCAGCAGCGGCAGGAGCATTAGCAACAACAGGTGCAGCAACAATCATATTAAGTGGCGACAGCGGATTGGGGCGTTGGCAGCGGAAGAGCAGCGGCGAGCCTCCTTAACTGAGGATTACGGATCAAGTAGAGGGATCCGAAGAAAAGGAGGGACATTGGTCCTACTCCCCTTTCCCTTTGAAGATGTTGATGCGAGGTCCATCTGCTAGTTGGCTCTCATGGGCAAAGCAGCAGTGGCGACCTAGGGAAAATTGGCAATGGTGCGTGCTGCAGCAGCATTCATTGAAGATGGTAGTGATGACGCATGTTGTGTTGTGTGACATTGGTAAGCACACTGAGTCAGTGTCACACCTCGGGATTCTTTTAAAGATCTATTTTAGGAAAAGCCAGCTGAAAATGTATAATTTTTTTTTTAAACACCTTTGAAGACACCCGCGGACGCACACAAACCCGCCACATGGAAAAGGATTCCCTGTACAAACGGACAGAATCTTCCCTGTACATGCACGCATAGCACCTTTATACAAAGTCAACCATATAGACAACCACACAACACAAATAAAACTACAATCTGATGACAATAACTGATAATCAAGACAGGTCATGGATGAAATATCACTGAACATCTAATAGGAAGATAATCACCAAGAACTATCAGTCCACATAAGAATCAATTAAACAAATAAACTTAAACCACCATCTTAACATCATAAATTATCATAGGATAATGAATGAACTAATCGAGAGGTACTCCAACAGAAACTAGAAACTAAACTAAGTACAAGAATGTGAAAATCCACGAGGGACCAATCCAGGACACAACTATCTAGAACCATCTCACGCCTCGTTCCGATCCTCGCCTCCTGTGTCACTTGAAAAATGTTGGGGGTCCCTCTCCCAGTGGGTACCGCAAGCCGACGAGGGCGAGCTGTATTCACCGGCAAATGGAAGAGATAACCATTATAATGAACAGATATTATAAGTACAGTAGCAATAATACTGGAATAGGAACAACTGTAAAGAGAAATACAACTAGCCACTACTGTAGTGTAAAACAGAATGCAACTATCCATCAACCAGACAGATCTTCCAAATATATCAAATTCGCCGTGTTGGTCTAAAGACCTCAGGCAATTGCATGTCGTGCTCAATTACCTGGCATATAACCCTAGCAAAGTAACCGCATCGGGCTCACGGGTCGAAAATACGACCATTTTTTCGAAAAAGAATACCCTCTTACGGTGGATCAGACCGTTGGTGTACATGAAATGCACATGAGTTGTAGCGATCGATGCAATGTTCGATGTATGCCCTAGAAGCCAACCAGGCCGACACATGTATTCTTTTTAGGACATAAATTTGTATTTGACTTTAAAATATTATGAATAAATTTGGGTTCTTATTTCCATTCATGTTGTGTATGTGTCCATAAATCGTCCAAGGAATTAATAAGATGATGACATATATTCTCAAGTGTTGAGAATTTTAGACATGTGTCATTGGTGGTTAATTCCTAAATGCTCCCGATCAATGGATCATCACGGGGACGGTGATTGATCCAGTGAGATTGGTGCATAGGTCGCTTCCCTTTTGGGTAGACGAGTCTCGAGTCGACAGTGTGGGGACACTGAAGCGAATATGCAGGTGGTTGTTAGAGAACAAGGGTACCGAGCGTGACCAACGCGAGAAGTCACTTGGATGTCTACTCACTCGTCAGTGACTTACTCAATTGTTGCAGTAGTGTGACTGGTCCTTTGACCTGCGGTGCCTCGGCTATTCACAATGAGGTTACTGTAGTTTGACTGTACATACACTTGGTCCCTAGCCATTCGGGTCCTTGCGGTGCATGTTGGCTGCAGTAGGTTCATTGTAGGAATAGGGTGCGCACTTAGATGGAATCTATCTCCCTTGGTAGATAGGGGTGTTAGTCCTATGTGATTTATGAGACCGAGTTTAGAAGACCTTGGCCAGGGCAGAGTTAATAGCGGAAAAAGGTTTCCGTTATTAAAAACTTGGGTCGAATAAATTTAACATATGACAGACGATGGGGTTTGACGAGTTATTCCATAACCTCCGTCTAGTCGGGACTCATGATAGAAGGATTGTATCACACGGTAACTGCACCAAGAGGTTCAGTATTCCATTCTACTGGAATGCCACAACATGCTGCTAGGCGTCACTGGTGGATTGTGAGACTCATGAAGATTATCTAGATGATTGATAATTCTTATTAGGCTGAGTTGGAATTGTTCTGATCCACTGAAAGGAGTTTCAGTGATATTGTTGATAGTGATCAAAATATATCTCACTACCAGATAGAATAAACCTATGGGGTCACACATATAAGAGGTTGTGATTGATCGGATAGCTAGATTGCGATTAATGAATTGTCGGAAGACCTAATTGTCAATATGTTGATAATTGGACTAATTTGTAATTGTTACAAATTAGTGGTATTAAGGTGTAAATGTTACAAGAGATGACTTACTAATAGTTAGTAAATTATAAGAGAATTTATGTGCAAATGTTGCATTATTAATTTGATATGATCAAATTAAGATAAAGTTCAAGTCGAATCAAATTAGGATTTGATCGATCTAACCAATTAAGGAAAGGATAAATTTAAATTTAGATTTGTACTTATCTTTAATTGTCACTATATTATTAAAAAGATGATTATATTCCTCTATATAATATTCGGGAGTTTTTAGAAAACTCTAGCCGTCATCTTTCCTCTCTTCTCTCTCCCATCTTCTAGCAAAAAGACGTCCTTTGCAAGGGAGCTAGCACCCCGGTGAGGTCATCGATCAAATCATCAACCTCGTGTGGATACCTATAGAGGCCGGACGTGTGTGCGGCTTCAAGAGAACCCAATTCCACGATCATCAAATTGAGGTGAAGATCTATCCGCGCAAAAGGTAAAGATTCGATCTTGTTTTTCTCCTTTAATCTTAAATAACATGAGGGATCTTAATTGCGTGATTTTTGAGATTGGATCTCGAGAGTTTTTCAAAATCAAATTTGTTTGATTTCTTTTTCCGCTGTATTTTTACCGTACGCAATTTTCTAACATGCAATATACTCAATAGCCAACTGTTGGCAAATAGCCGAAAGAGAGTCCACAAGGAGTCATCGACCAATCCGGTCAACTTCTATCTCAAAGTGAGAATAATCTCACGTAGTAGATAACTAATGTCGTGGATGTATCACAAGGAATGTCATCGGCCATAAGGCTAACTAATGTCATGGAATATATCACAAGGAGTGGCACCGACCATAAGGTCAACTAATGTCATGGAATATATCACGAGTGTCACCGACCATAAGTTCAACTAATGTCATGGAATAAATCACAAGGAGTGTCACCGACCATAATGTCAACTAATGTCATGGAATGTATCACAAGGAGTGTCACTGACCATAAGGCCAACTTATGGAATGTATCACGAGGAGTGTCACCGATCATAAGGCCAACTAATGTCATTGAATATATCACAAGGAGTGTCACCGATCATAAGGCCAACTAATGTCATGGAATATATCACAAGGAGTGTCACTGATTATAAGGTTAACTAATCTCATGGAATATATCACAAGGAGTGTCACCAACCATAAGGTCAATTAATGTCATATCATAGCTAACTCGATCACAAAAGAACACCGTTCTACAATTGAATCATGATAATACAAAATAAAAGCAAGTATAAAGCAAATAGCTACGAAGTAAAATGGTGTACGAAAGCTCAACACATATCACATAAACAAAAGGAGATGGTAGGAAAAGAAATCACTGAGCAAGCACCACTTTACCAACTTCGAATTGAAGCACCCACCTCTACCGTAGAATAAAGTGAGGTTGTCTACCCACCACTGATGCCTTTCGCTACAATCTAGACCTATGCTAAGTCCCATTTGGAACCATTATTAGTCCAAACCTGCTAATTACAAAAGCCTATGATTCTATGTGAATCCAAGTAGGCGAACAATTAGGTTTCTGGATCTCATTTAACGGTCACCGAAAGATCACCCAATTGTCTCACCGACTCGTCGGAATGTCACCCCAACTGACGGGGTGTCCAGAAACGAGCTTCAACATATCCTACCTCGTCCGCTGTCCCAACACATCATTTTAATGCTGTTAGGGCACCTGCATAAGTAGTGCGCCAATACAGGAAACCGAGACCCCAAAAATCACCTGTTCGGCTCCTGAAATCCCCAATTCGGTACCCAAACCACCCGCAGCCCTTTTGCTGTAGCCAGAGATGTCAAACCTCATCCTAAAACCCGCCAATAAGACTTCTATCTTTCTGCGAACAGCAACTACCCGCGCGACATGAAACCGCGCTTGAAACCGCCCGATTTTCGCATGTTGGGGTCCGGATTAGCCCCAAAGTGTATCGAAATACTCCCAAAGTCATTCAACCGTCTATGTCTTCCCAAAATGCTCACTTTTGGGTGTCGGGATAGCCGCACGCCAGGTGGTGTGATCCGGGTGCGAAATCTCCAAAATCCACCGTTCCAGATTCCAAAAAATCGCCATTTTAGACTTCGAAACCCATGAACGATCTATCGCTGGTCCGGGTTATCCACCAGCAAGTCTCCTACCAGCCCACGGGGCTTCCCAACCACTGTGACTTGTAGCGGAATTCGCTTCATGAAGATGAAGCCAAAATCACCTATTTAACATGCGTTACCTACTGTTTTGCATGCTGATCATCGTGAAGCCCTAGTTGGGGGGTTTTCGGGCCTTGAACATCAAGTTCGAACCATTCACGCCTGAACCCACGTTGTTCGGGATTGCCACGATGCAAAAGCATCAATGTGGCATTTCGTGGAACACCCGGCATGCGAAAATTAATATAGTAAACCAATATTCCAAGTTTTACCGTTGATTTTGAGACTTTGAGTCCAAGCAAAGATACCTTCCGAAAGGTTTCGATGTTGTGGATATCGTGCTTGCTGTTCGGAGCAAATCCGAGCATTGTGGAAGAAGATAGAGCAATCAATCTGTTGACCCAAAGTGTCCGCAGGGACGACGTTCTAAATATAGCAAACGGAGGTTCCTCGACAGCAACTAGGGTGAGCGCATGGCGCTTTATAGACCCTCCAGATGACCATGCTCCTCCGCAGCAAAATCCATGGTGTCCAGATCTGCCAGATCCACAACGTCGGCAAAATAGAACCCCCAGCCTGAGCCCGTAATAGAGCAGCAAAACGGCCTTGATTTCCCCCAGCCTTTCACGGCCTGGGGCGGTCGGCTCCGGCCCTAAGGTGTCGGCCCGACGGGAGGGGAGCCCCGTGGTGCAGCGTTTGGCCACGGAAAGGCGCAGTGGCCGAGATTTGAAGCCGCGGCCCGGGGCAACACCCATTTCAAAATCGGCTTTAGCCCGAGCTTGGTCGGGGCGGGGGCTGCAGAGCGACGTCGTCGGAAATCAGGTGGTCCGCTGCGGTGATTGCCCGTGGCGCGGCGCAGCAGAGCAGAGGGCTTGGGTTGGGTTTATCTAACCCGAGAGAGAGAGAGAGAGAGAGAGAGAGAGAGAAGGCCTTCACAATGACTTGTCGCCGGCCGGGGAGGCTACAAGCAGCGGGGCAGGGGTGCGGCGTGGTGTCTGTGAGGAGGGCAATCAGATCTAGGGTTTTGAGGTCCCAATACATATATATTTATATGTATACATACATCTAAACATATATACATATATACATTTATATATATTTATAAGGTAAAATGCAATATAGCACCCCCTAGAATTTAACATTTTACCCCGTAGTCCTCACAAGTACTTGCGTTTCACGCATTAGTCCTTCCGCACACCACTTTTGTGTGATTTGGTACATGAATTAGCGGGTTCCATACCGAATTACCCCTCGACTCACAAAACTATGGGAAAACTTCAAATACCCCCTTGTGGTTTCATTTTTTCTCACTTTAGTACCCTATGGTTTAAAGTGTATCAAGTTAGTACCTTGTGGTTTCGCGCTTTCTCACTTTAGTACCCTGTGGTTTAAAGTGTATCAAGTTAGTACCCTGTGGTTTCGTACTTTCTCATTTTAGTACCTTGTGGTTTAATATTTCATTAAAAAGAAAAATAAAACCTCAGGGTACTAACTTGATACAAAAATAAAACCACAGAGTACTAACTTGATACACTTTAAACCACAGGGTACTAAAGTGAGAAAGTGCGAAACCACAGGGTACTAACTTGATACACTTTAAACTACAGGGTACTAAAATGAAAAAGTGCGAAACCACAGGGGGGTTTTTGAAGTTTTCCCCAAAACTATCTCACAACTTCCACATAGTGCCATTTTACACATAAATCCCCTGACTTCACTAAATTTAATTTGCAGATTCCCCTCTGAATTGACATTCACATAGATCCTTCCACTCACCAAAACGTAGCAGTTTTTCACATGAAATAATAGCCTCTTCGTGAAGTGTCCCATTTTCACAAGTTGTTAAATTTGTAATTTAATCCTCCAACCTTTCTTACCGAAAACTCACCAGTGCGTGTATTTCGCGTAATAGCACCTTCCCCTAGAGTTTCACGCAATTCGGCATGTAATATGTTTTGTCTTTTCTACAAAAATCCAATTTCTCTAAAATGACCACTTTGCGATTTTCGCTTTATAAAGTGCTTTCAACTCGCAGAAACGAACTTCACCAGAACCTCCGGCAATGCTGGACCATCAAAGTGGTGACCTCGTTTCTTCAGACACGGTTCCAGTTTGCTAAAATACTATATCCTCTTATCAGATCCCCTATTTGAATTTAGGAAACCGAATCAATATTTAAATTTTAAATTTGAAATATTAATTTCCCGAATTCGAAATTTCGGTTTCCTACAGTCAGCACACGTGGGAAGATCAGCAATGGCACACGCACTCGGACTAGATCCTTATAACTTTAATATTGCTTAGACAGAATTTGCATGAATTCGTATTTCATCCTCATCTTCTAAAATTTGCTGATTTGGAAGCCTCTCTTTCTTATCCTTATCCTGTTTAAATTTATAATTTGATTTAGCTTTGTCCGCTTGATCCAAGTTGATTAGATGAACTACACCCAACAAGTATGTCTCTCAAGTTCCTAGCATTTAGGAATGTCTTGTCAATAAAGATTCTATGAACGATTCATTTAAATAATTTGCACTGCTAACAATAAATACGAATAAAACTTTCCCTTTATAAAAATACAAAATGGCCTAAGCCACCAATTGGTTTTAGGGTATATGACTAACAATTGGTCATTGACTAACAATTGGTCATAGACTCGTACTATTGTTATATCGCGCTCTATTTCACTTCTTTAGACCACTGTAAGCTTGTAACTTGTTGGCTTCCTTAGGTAATCAGCACAATACAGGATACATTATGGTGGTAACAATAGCATGTAACCATAGTCACATTGGTCTTATGGCTTAAGATTGTATTCGCCTCCAAGAACTATCTTTATTTGAGGCTTTTGAAAACTCTGGAAAGTGCGACGGAAACATAGAGGTCTTATTTGAACAATCTCATGCATTAACAACTGTGCTCTATAAAACTTCCTTTTCGTAACTTTAATCTCAATGCATATCTTTTGAATATAATGCCTTTTTCAGATAGGAGAACCGGTTCCTTGTTGATTGAGTTATTTTAGATATGATATGATCTCAAGCATGTTAAAAATCCTTATTCATGAACATAAATTTATTACAGATCTTTTATTTACTGTATTGCCTCGTTATCTCTAAAGAAACTTTCTCATTCTTCAGCTTGCATTTCTCAATTCACAAGCTAAGTTGAAAGCTGAGATTTCAAACATACAACAAAATATTGCACAAAAAGATGTGGAACTCCGTGCTGCTGAGGAGGAACTTATCGGATTAAAAGAGGTATGCCACACCCTTGTCAATTTTCGAGATGTTACATACACTCAGATGTCTTCCTATTATCCAAAATAGGAGAGGCCCATGGACTAGGGTTATATTGATGATAATATATAGTGTACAAATCAACCTATTATAGTAATATTACAACCAGAGATATCATGTAGTCCTACACTATATAAGACAACAAATAATACAATACTAAATATATCCTAATATATCTTAACAGCCCAACTTGACCAGATTGTGTTGAGAGGGTGGAGTCTCTTTGCTCCGTGGAATTTATGACTGATGTTTGTCGGCTCATTTCGTTTTGGTGACGTCAAACCGAAATTGGGGTGTGAGACCAATTTAAATGGAAACATTACAATTTCATTTGCACTGGATCTAAAGGTGTGGAAAGTGTATTCAGATCGGCCAAAACTAGGTTATGGGGCCTTACGTTATACACCTATGTATCACGGACACTTCTATAAGCTTCGCTTGTCCGTGTCGGACACGTGCGTCTGCGTTCGCGTCATGAACGCACGTTCGATGCGGCGGATCTCATTGAATATATATATATATATATATATATATATATATATATATATTTATACATATATAATGAAAGATAATAAATATTTTAACTTTTTGATGAATGCATATCATTTTTTTGTTTAATATAAGTGAATTATGTATGATGGAGAATTTTTTTCTTAAAATATATGAGCTATCAATAAGAATTTTATGAATTTTCATTTGTATGAAAAATATAACAATGTTTTAACAAAATTAATACTTTATATATAATAAAATATATACTATTATATTAACTAGTGTAGAGACCCGTGTGATGTGGCAGGTAAGAATATTTTAGTAAAAATTTACGGATTTAATAAACAAATAAAAAAAATGTAAACTATTTAATAATATGAAAAATACAGAAAAATTAAAATAAAACAACTAATAAAAACCAATAAACGAAAAATAAGAAATAGATAAAAAAAATATATATACACTAAAAGATATTTAGAAGGTGTGAAAAGTATAAACAAATTAATAAAAGATAGACTCGAAGAGGATTCAATCTTAACTAATCATATAAAAAGTTTATCTGTTCATTCATGCTTTTTCTAACCCAAATCAGATTCTCTTAAACGCTACATATATTGCTCATTTACTCTATGATCATTAAAATTGCCATGCCATTATATAGAATTAGACAAATGTAAAAAATTTGAAGGAAAAGTAGTAATAAAATATGACATTTATATAAATAATTAAAAGTAATAAATATTATTTAACTACCAAATTGTAAAGACCGCGAATTTCATACATCCATGAGGCCACAGAACCAACCTATACATTATATTCTAATTCTGATCATGCAACAGGACAATTATAGTATTTTTGATAAGTTACTATTTGTCAATCTATTAACCTCAATAACTATTTATAACATAGTATATAATAAGAAAAAAAATAAGATAATTGTTTTTTCCTTTATACCATTTATTATAAGATACGACCGGCTCCGTAGAAATTAGAAATTAATAAGCAAAGAAGTCTAAAAAGAGAAACGATTTTACGGAAAAAAACAACATGCACACAATGAAGACGAATATTGGATGAAGTAGCATTTACATGGGGGGAAAGCGAAAAGGCAAAATTTACGGGAAAAGATGAGAAACACATCTTAGATGGGGGAAGCCGAAAGGCATACGAAGTTATTTGTGAAGCAAACAGACACATCTGTGTAGGAAGCGTAATGAAGCAAAGTGATGAAAATTAGAAATCGAGAAAGGAGAGACTTTTTGAGTGATGGTCCCATGACAAAACTAAGGAGAGCAGCTCGTAGACAAT
The DNA here is from genome assembly GCF_001540865.1 of Ananas comosus. Classification (NCBI taxonomy): domain Eukaryota; kingdom Viridiplantae; phylum Streptophyta; class Magnoliopsida; order Poales; family Bromeliaceae; genus Ananas; species Ananas comosus. Next base: position 4,810,933 of record NC_033628.1, read on the forward strand.
TTAAGAAGGGCAAAGAGCATAACCCTGAGTTGTATTAACAGAAATATAATTACAAGAGATGTCTAACCCTAAAGTAATCAATGACTATTATACTAAAAGTATAAACTAAGATTCACATACTATATATCCACTCTATAAGACAGCAATAATACCAAGTATCCTATATAGTATAAAATATATCGTATACATCCCCGCGCAAGCTAAAGCATCTGTGTCAGGGAATGTGCTCGGGAAAGCTTGATAACGGCAGCGAAAAGCTTTATGTTTGTCAGACCGCCCATCTAAATAGTCAAAGACGAGGTCGATTTACAAAAAAAAGCAGTTTTAATTCGCCTCAGCCCAAAAACGAGGGAAGCAAGCCAGCTTGAAACAATAGACATTAATAAGTGTTAGATAAATTGCCTATGTTTTGCTTCCACAAGCCATTTTGTGAGAAGTGTAAGGACAAAAATCGGTGAATAATTCCTATTTGTGTGACATAAAAACGAGAAATATATCTTACAATATCCGATACCATTGCTCAATTGAAAAATTTTATTGAGCTGTGAAATTATTTTCAACCATCTTCTGAACCCTCTGAGAATTTGTCAAAAAACTCACATGTTTAAATTTTAAAGACTAAAGCAGGAAAATCTAGAATAAATCGTCGATAAACATAACATAATATTATCGAGAACACTGCAGGTGCACAGGTGATTGCCAACCATACAGAAAACAATATCAAAAGAAAAGCAGCGAACTGAATTCCAATCATGAAATGAATTGTTAACATGTTTTCCCATATACAATATTGCAGATAGCTAATTTCCATTAGAATCAGAAACATATTATTGTTTTAATAAATATGAGAAAGAACAGAAACTAGATGAGGCCTACGCGTCACTGCAGACATCTCCACTAAACCTAGATGCAACAAGAGCTAGTTGTTGCTTATTCCCTACACTTGCAAGTTTAGAAGAAATTGGATAAAGTGATGTTCTCGAGCTAGGACATCGAAGAAGCTCCTTCCCTGTTTCCTTGTCCTTCACAGAAAAACCAGTAGAGTCAAATTCAAAAAGAGAATTATTATCTTGACAGAATTTACGCACTGAAAGTAAATTTCTCTTAATAGCAGGAACAACAAGAATATTTTTAAGAGCAAAAGAGTTAGAAGATGTATTCAATTGAGTTTCACCTGTCTGAGTAATATCAAGTAAATTTTCATTACCAACAAGAATTTTTTCGTGCCCACTATAAGGTTTAGAAGAGAGAATACCAGAGTTTGCGGTCATATGATTTGATGCTCCGGAATCCGGATACCAGACCTCATCGGGTTCGTGAAGGTTCATAGCAGCAAAGATCTTAGGAACTTCATCAACAGCGAAAGAATGATTGAAGCGTTGTCTGCATTGAAGAGCAGAATGATTGAACTTTCCACATATTTGACATTGTATGCCAGACTTCGGAATATACGGTTGTTGATTTGGAATGTAAGATTGTTGAGGATAATTGGGTTGAGACTGTGGGCAGATTCCAGGAGATCCACGACCAGAGTAGTGTCTACCATACTGTCCTCGGCCTCCACGATATCTGCCTCCACGGCCTCCACGATTACCGCGTCCACGATTGGCATAAAGAGCTTCACCGTCAATAGTGGGAATAGTAGAGGACGTAGTCACACTAGTACGACGCTGGACTTCCGTTTCTTCTTGCATCAAAAGTGGACGAAGTTGTTCAAAAGTTGGCTTATTTCTGTGTGTGTTTAGAGCACTAACAGAACCTCGATATTCCTCTGGTAGCCCTAGAAGAATAGTCATGACCAAATTATGGTCTGACTCGATTTCACCAATCGCCTGAAGAGCATTACCAATTGTCTTGATCTTTTGCATGTAATCACTCATGCTTATTGAGCCTTTCTTGATGCTCCGCAATTCAGACTTTAGAGAAAAAGCCGTGGAAGCAGTCATATTAAGAAAATATGCCTCAATAATTCTCCAAGCATCATATGTAGTTTTAGGTGAGCTAGAAACAACCATATGTAATATGTTAAGAGATAAAATGGCATTAATCCATGAAAGTATAGTAGTATCGTCCTTTTTCCAACTTACATATTCAAGATTTATAACCACCTTCTTATCAGCAGTATCAATAGTCTGAGAAGGCACAACACTAGTTCCGTCCACATGTGTTGTAACACCAAAACTTTCTAGAACATTAAGAAAGACTTGTTTCCACACAAGATATGTGGAATCGGTGAGTTCTAGTGGTATGAGAGTTTTGATGTTAACAATTGACAAATTTGAGGTAGAAGAAGACATGTTTACCACCTTAAGAGAAAGATCCACCACTAGATAAGAAAGAAAGATAAATCGGAATGTAGCGGATGAGAATAAAAAAGAACCTGATTTCTACCACATGAGAGAGGAACCACTTATCACCAAATAAGATCGACCGCACCAAGGAAAGAACCGAGCGATACGAGCAACCAACAATAGGATAGTCCGAGCGGCACCAGAGGAGCAAAGAGGAACCACAAAATGGCCGAAAATACTGTAGCAGAGGCACTATAGCACTACTGGTACTGTAGCAATGATACTGCAGAACTACCGTTACTGTAGCGATGGTACTGTAGTAGTACTGTAGTGATAGTACTGTAGCGATAGTACTGTAGCAGTACCAGGGATATAGAAAACCAAAAGAAAAGACACCTATGAAAAAAGGTGAGACTTATGGTGGATGGTGGCTATGGATCGATATCCCCACATTAGGGTTCCCGCTTTGATACCATGTAAGAAGGGTAAAAGAGCATACCCTCTTGAGTTGTATTAACGAATATATATAGTGCAAGAGATTGTCTTACTATAGTAACAATGACTACTATAGTAAGAGTATAACTAGGATTACATACTATATAATCCTACTCTATAGAAGACAATAATACAAAGTATCCTAATCTAGATAAAATATATCGTAACAGATAACATTATGAAAGTTAATAATGTTTTATAGATAATATTATATTTTATTAGCGGTGTCCATGCTGTGTTCGTATCTTAATTTTTTGAAAGTTGGCGACTAGTTGTGTCTGAGTCGTGTCGTGTCCTGTGTCCGTGTTCGTGACCTTGATGTCTAGTTATACATTCACTATGGTATGTTTGTTTCGTTGAAAGTGGGAAGGGGTGAAGGGATTTTTGGCCGTAATGACCACTTTTGCTATTTGGTTCACTGTAATATAACTATTGTCGAAACTCAAGTTCCCTAAAACAATATTATTGACTTCAGTACACCCTGGGTTGAAGTTAATTACGGGGGAGAGAAATGAGGGAAAAAATTAATAAAGTATTACAAAGGGGAACTTATTTTCGAGAAAAGGTTACCACCTGTCTTATCTGTCACGCCCTGGGGTCCCTTTGAAGTTTAAGAATCGAAGCGGAAGTGCCCAAAGTTTTTTTTTTTTGGAAACCTTGACCACAGGGGATGCCAGACCCGCCACAAATATGGATAACCTACTGTTCACACGGACAGAGTCTTCCCTATATTTGCACGGCGTCGCACGAGTACAAGATACAACCATAGACATGCACAAACCATATATACATTCACCACGTCGCAATATCATGATTCACATTCAATCAATCACAAGGTTACAATATTTCATTCGTAAATCCATATCTATTAATTTAAAACGTTTTCCATCTGGAAACTCATTTGAAATACTAGAATCATGAAAAGCGAAAAATTCTTTTTAAAACCGTTTCCCACATGGAAACCTTTTCTTCAAAAACATGCTACCACGAGGGGTAGAAAACCATTTTCACAAACCATATAATAACCATGAAACAACTTTATTTAATATCACCAAGCCGATATATCTAATTAAAGTAAAAGTAAACTGAACCATAAAAGTCTAAGGCATTTATTTATGGAAAGAAGGTAGAGTCTAAACCGAATGTCACCGGGCTGGAAATTCTATCGACCGCTAAGTATGCTCCTCACGCCTCGTCTCGACTCGAACCATTAGTATCACCTGAAATCGGGGGGTGGGGGTGAGAAACCAACGAGGGTGTCCCAGTGGGTACTGCAAGCCGACGAAGGCGAGCGTACTCACTGGTTACCAAAGATATCTATGAACAATAATACAGTAGCAATGTCAATAGAAAAACAGGATATAGAATGCAACTACCGCTACTGTATATGAATGCATCAATCGGACGATCAATCCCAAAATACCTAATCCAGAAACCGCCATGTCGGTCCAAAGACCTCAGGCCTGTGCCACTATTGCTCTAATCTACAGATAACCCTAACATAAGCTCCTGGGCTCACGGGCTGGCACTCCCAACCACTTTTTCGAAAAAATACACGGTTGCGGTGGCCAAACCGCTGGTGTACGAGACATGCGTACGAGCAGTGGCGATCAATGCAATGTGATCAATAGCCGTTGGCAAGTAGCCAACCATCAAACCCCTCAGGGTATATCGACTGAATAGGTCACAACCGTTGTCACAAATCTCAGATATAACAAATCATTCGCTCTACTTCTAGATCATGATATCAAATACGGAAACAACCAAGTAGAGCAACAAGTAGAGAAGTCATGGGTGCTAGGCTGACAAATATAGCATGCAATGAGTATAAAGAGAGAGTGGAGGGAACATTGCTGAGCGTGCACCATTAGATGCTCGGCACCATTAGACCGACTTCGGATTGAAGTACCTACCTGTATCAATATCGCGCCTGTCTCCTGACTGTGCAAGATCGTCAATCGGACCTACGGAGGGCCCACCGGGTCAGTGTCTAACCCACAGATTCAATATACTAACTCACAACCCCACACGTAAATCCCCACGGAAATCGGTTTCCCAAAGGCGATAACCGTAACTCTAGGGGTGGAAACGAGCCGAGCTCGAGCGAGCTTATGTCAGCTCAAATTCGGCTTGAAATTAATTTCGAGCCTAAACCTAGGCTCAAGCTCGGCTTGAAATTAATTCGAGCCGAGCTCGAGCGAGCCTAATTTCGAGTTGAGCCGAGCTCGAGCTCTAACCGAGCCGATTGAAATTCTCGACATTATATAATCAATAGTTTAATTTTTATAGAATATTACCTACAATTTGATGCAACATGTCCAATAGTTAAAAATACAAAATAATTGGAAGAAATGTGAGCTAGGGTGACTGCCTGACCTGGTGAGAGTTTGTGAGAGAGAGAGAGAGAGAGAGAGAGAGAGAG
>NC_033628.1:4816526-4870927 GCF_001540865.1 Ananas comosus
GACCACTATCATCCTAACCGCACATCTTTTCATCCAACGGCCGAAAACTCAATAGTACCAAGGGCTCGGTACTATTGATAGTATAGTAGCATAATTCTATATATATATATATATATTCGAGCTTTTCGAGCTTTTCGAGCCTAATTCGAACGAGCCGAGTAATACTCAAGCTCAGCTTGAAATGAATTTCGAGCCTTTTATTTTGTTCAAGCTCGGCTCATTTAATTTCTAGTCGAGCTCGAGCAAGCCGAATATCGAGCCGAACACGAGTCGAACGTGAGCCGGCTCGCTCGTTTGCCAGCCCTACGTAACTCGCCGGAAGTCCCGAAAATCTCACTAGGACTCCGTCGGGACCCACGAAGTGTCCCGGCAGTCACCGACTCGTGCCACGAGTCACCCGCTGCCACCAAACACATCGTTTTGGATGTCTTAGCAGCAAACACAAGATCTCACATCGAAACAATTATCGTCGGATAACCGTTTCGATCCGGGTTTCCGAAAGTGTCGTTTTCGACACCAGAACCCACCGTCGCTCACCCGTAGTCTCCGAACCCCCGAAACAACGTAAGTGACCAGCCAAACAGGCTTAGCGACAAAGTATAGTATACTCGAACATCGTCGGGATGAATCCGAACCGAAATCGCGTTTCGTTGGCGAATTTTGCCGAAAAACGCACCGAAAATCGATATTCGATTTCCGCAAAGGCCTCGGACCTTGAACAATCAGTCTAGAGGTGACCTACTACCCACATGTACTTCCCAAAGCAGCCATAAGATGCACAATTGCGTAAAACTCCCAACAACTACATAAAAGTGCATCATTTTATGTAGATAATGCGGTTTTGTGGTCCGCTACAGCAAGCTGAGGGCTTTCGAGGTCAGCCGAGGCATGTCCTGACAGGTCTCGGCATGCCGGAGGCCGTGCTCACGGTCAGCTCACTGTCGGAGGCGTGGGAGCGACCCAAAATTCAGCGAACTGTGCGCACTTGGGGAAAACCGCGCTGAATACGAAGATTCGGAGTCCGCTGATCAAAAGCGAGGTGAGCACTATGATTAGCACTGACCAGCGATCACCGTGCTCATTTTCGGAGGCATCGAAACAACCTCGGATTGCCGAAACAGTGTAGCCAACCCAGAAATACACAAAACTGGGTTAAAAAGCTTATCGGGCAAGGGGGAGCTAGGGTACGGCCGGTGGCGGCTCGGCGGCGGGCGCGCCATTGGCAGGCGGGTGCGGCCGACATGGGAAGGTTGCCACTCACTCTAGCCGGCGGCGGGAGGCAGCGGTGCAGTACTGGAGGCACCCAAGCTTGTACGGGCTGAGCTCGGGCTCAGGGTTCCACGTCGGCCTCTGCGGCGGTCGATGTTCCTCAGGGCGGCAGCGAGGGGTCGGCGGAGGTTGGAGAGTGGTCGATGGGGCAGCCTCGGGCGGCGGCGCTGGGGGAAGAGCCGCGGTGCTACCTTGGCCTGGACCAACTTGGTTGGCCGTAGGGCTGCTGCAGCCGTGACGGGGGAGCTTGGGAGTGGCAGCAACCGGCGAGGGAGGTCGCTGGGAATCCGAGGTGCTGCCAGAGAGGGGTTTTGGCGGTGGGTCGCGCGCGAGGCAGGGGAGAGGTGTGAGGTGGCTGGTTCAGTGAGGGTGGCAAGGGCTAGGGTTAGGTTCACCCATTGAAACCCTAGAGGCCTTTTTATAATGCCATGCATAACTGCATATAAGTTCCGCCGAAACTCAGTATTTTAAGTGGAGTCTCCGGGTAACAAGCGCTAACAACGCGATATACCGATGTACCCCACGTCGATTTTACGCGATCAGGTAACTAAAGTATAGGACTTTTTTGCGAAAGTTCCGTTTTGCCACTTTCGACCCTTCCCGAACATCATGCGAATTTAAGAAAATTCGTCCGTGATTTGGCAAAACGGACTGCGTAGCGCTCCAGCACAGTTGAAACATCGAAACTACAATTTTGTTTCGCCCCCATAGATTTTGTTCGCGATTGCAGCGACAAAACTGTCTTTCTCCTTTCCACCAAAGCCACACACACACACCACACACACACAATTATATATATATATATTATATATACTATTATATATATATATAATAATATTATTACTATATATATAGAGCTAGGTACTATACTATCTGTAGCACGGAGCGCTCCGTGCTACCAAGTTGTTTTCGATGATGCGGCTTCCAAATCGACGATCGGTTCTGTTAACTTGATCTACACTATTAAAAGTATTTAGAAACTAAATTTTATAATTTTTGATACAATTACCTATCAAACAGTAGTCTAAAATTAAACGGCTGAAATAAATCTCATAAAATGATGATAAAGATTTTAATTCAAGATTAGATATACTGATTTATTCTAAATAGTGAAAAGATTTTCTATAAAAATTTTCATCGAGATTTGGATTGTGTTTACCGTTTAATCTTCAAAACACACCACATCGGCCATTAAATATCTCAATTTTGAGATCTTTTGATCAATAGTCAAATGATGTCGGAAATCTGAAATTTAGTTTCAATACTTTCAATATGGTAGATCGAGTCTAACGAGGCGATCGTCGATTTGAAGCGCGGATCATCGAAAACAACTTGGTAGCACGGAGCCTCCGTGCTATGATAGTTAGTAGCCGGACTCTCTCTCCTTTCTCCTCTCGTCCCCCTCTCGCTCTCTTCTCCTCTCAATAATTATATACATATAGTATATATATCTTTAGGAGCACGAAGGGCTCTGTGCTCCTGAGAGCACATAAGATCTACTCTATATATATATATAGTAGGTCTTTTGTGCTATTAGGAGCACGGAGGCCTCCGTGCTCCTAAGTTGTTTTCGATGATGGAGTTTCCAAATCGACGATCAACTCCGTTGGACTTGATTTAGCGTATTTGAACTATCTAGAAAATAAATTTTGCGATTTTTCGACATCATTTACATGCCGATCGAAAGGGTTCAAAATCAACGGCTGAAAATAAAATCTCACAAAAAGTGGTGATATAGTATTAAAATTTTCGATCAGAGATATTGATCTTACTGTAAATAGTATAAAGAATTTTCTATCAAAATTTTATCTAATTTGAAAACTTCTACACCGTTAAACTTGCAAACGCTATACATCAACCATTAAAAATGATTAATTTTGAACCCTTTCGATCGGTAGGTAAATGATACCAAAAAATCGCAAAATTTATTTTCTAGATAGTTCAAATACGCAAGATCAAGTCTAACGGAGCCGTTTGCCGATTTGGAAACTCCATCATCAAAAACGGCTTAGAAGCACGGAGGCCTCCGTGCTCCTAATAGCACACAAGATCTACTCTATATATATATCAATTTGATTTCAAATTCAAATTTAACATTCGAATTTCCTTTATTTAGAATCTCAGATATTACATTATCATACATCTTAATATATTTGATTGTTGTACTAATTTCTCTTTTATTTAGTTTGCATGTTTGAAAAGTAATAAAAATTGATTAGTTAAGCTTTAGTATTTTTCTTGCTGAGTTTGCATATTTGAAATATGATGAAAATTGATTTGTTGTGTATTAATATTTGTTTTTTTTTTTTAAGATTTTATTGTTGTGTTGTTATAATTTATGTACATAAGAGTTAATTTAGTTGTTTTAGATTAAAATTTTTAATTATATAGGGATACAGTTGATTATTTTTCTAATTATTTTTATTATATTATCAAGTTATATAAGAGAATAATTTTTTTGTAAGTACGAGTGTATAGGAGATTAGTTTAATATTGGTGTAGAGTTTCAATAGTTTTCGGTTAAACAAACATATGAAGTGGGGAATTTCAGTTTTTACGCTAATGACTGTCTTCCAAACTAATAGCAGAACCGGGAAAACTTCACTTCTATAGTTATAGAAACAAATAGTGGAGAAGTAATTTACATATGACCGAAAGTTTACTTCAACTTGAACTTCACCTTCAATGAAGCAAGCCAACCCCAACTTCACCTTCAGTGAAGCAAGCCAACCCCAACTTCTCATGTTATTTACTTATTATATTTTACTCTTGGTGAGATGACAATATGGAAGTTAGTTTTTTCCTCCATAAAAGTAACTTAGAATGACACCTAAATGCATCAAACTTCCAAGAAATAGGTTTTGTTATGACTTTTCAGTTCTTTATATATATATTTTGATCTATTTGAAAAGTTTGAAGACTTGAAAACCAAAATTCTGGAACTGAAACTGGAAATAACTAATTCTCTAAAATTGTTGTCATGCCACGAACCAAAGGCATAACAACATATCTGCAATTAATTTGTTACAGCTATGCTGGAGTACGAAACAAATGATGTCCAATTTAAACTGCTCAAAAATCCAAAATCTATAATTTTTGACTGACTAAACTGATCATTTTCTAATCAGAACATGCAAAATTTTGAAATATGATAAATCAATGTTCATTCTAATTTCAACAGTCTAATTAGTTTTGTACACATAGGCTGAATGGTGCGCTTTACCTATAATGTTCTCTCGTCCTTATCCCTCACAAGTTGATTATATTGCATATGGATAAGCAACCATACATTACATTGGTTGGATTAAGCATGCGATAATATCTAAATAATTAGAGATTAATTTGTAATCAGAAAGTACAATAATAGTGTCGCCCCCCGGGGTCCCTTTGAAGTTTAAGAATCAAAGCGGAAGAACAATAATAGGGGCACAGCAGACCGCAGGCGGAGTGTAAGGAAGTGAATTCTCGAAATCCGAGAGTTAGACTTCGTCCAGGATCGACTAATTGTCGAATGGGTAGGCTTCGGAGAAGCTAAAGATGTCCAAAACACAAAAAGTGCTGTGGAGTCGAGTCCGCGAGAGCAAAAAATGCAAAAATCTGCATTTGGCAGATCCTGCTCTCGGGGACCGGTCCCTGGCAGGGAAGGACCGGTCCCCGTAGTTGGTGGTTGCGGGGATGCGTGATGCAACCGGTCCCCAGGGCTGAGGAACCGGTCCCCGTAGGTGAAACCAGCGAGCAGAGGAAAATTTGGCTAAGTTCTGAGAATCCCACTTTCGGGAACCGGTCTCTTAGGCAAGGACCGGTTTCCCAGGGACCGGTCTCTCGGGCACGGACCGGTTCCCGTACGCGAGAATTGGAGAAATGCTCTCGGGGACCGGTCCTCCCGACCAAGGACCGGTCCCTCCGCGCGAAATTTGCCCAGGCAGCCTGGGCTGAGAGAAATAAAGTGGAGGTACTTTTATGCAAAATGCCATTGGGTTTTGAGCTTTGGAAATGAGGTCAAATGGACCTCTGGCACCATTAATGGTGGATCAAAGCTAGAGGCTAGGGTTTCATGGTGCTTTACCTAATGCTAACCCTAGGGCTCCAAATGGGGGCTTTTTGGAAATTTATGAGATTGATCTCATGTGAGGGCATCTAAACCTAATTGCTAGGTGTCCAAACGCGGGGGCGAAGGCGGATTAAGCATTCATCAAGCCGGTGAAAAGTTATCGGCAAAACAAGGCTGACCAAGCTTAGTTTCGACCTAGGAGGCCGAGACATCGTCGTAACGTTCGTTGGGAGGCGTTTCTAGAACCTCTACATCGACAAAGGTGGGGGGTGTCCATCCCGAAGCAACTGGGCTTCTCCCTATGTGTCACGCCCCGCGACCGCTACCAATTTGGTTCGGCCCGGGCGCGTCGAACAGACGCCGGACGGACAGCACCTCCCCTGTCTGCCCAAGGCTAACAACGAGATTGTGTACAACAAGTTTCCAGGAAAATAACTTGAATACATACACAATCGATAACTGCAACGAGAGCACAATCAGTGCAAAACGACCAAGAGCAAGATACAAGTATAGAACATACAAGTAATGATAAAGAGAGAGCATCTATCTATTACATTCACTCAGCCTTTTATAATACAATTTGATTATACATTGAACTTCCGAAACATAATAAAAGCTTACATCTTCCAAAATATAAACATTAGTTTACATTCATCCCAAAATACCTCACATCCTATACATCATCTACTCTCAAAGCATAAAAGGTGACTCTAATGCAGAAATAGGAAAGTAGACTAATGCAACTANTTTCATCATCTTTTCATCCACGCTAATGCCGGATTTAGCTCACGGCCCAACATAGCCTTTCGGGTTTCGTTTCCGCGCCTACGCGCACCAAATCGCCCGAATGCTCCCGAACTTCACCGAACTTCACCGGAACCTTTCAAATGGTCTTCCAACCAAATGTACACCGTAACTTCATGATTTTAGAAGTCCGGTACCTTACACTATGTCTAAGTATCTTTATGTGATTACATTTCATATATAGCATCATGCATGGTAGGGTGTTTAGATGTTACCTTACTACTCTTGCATATTCCTTGGTAATGCGTCATAGTGGGCTTGGCATGTAAACTTAGGAATGCATGAGATTGAGCTCTGTGACATAGAACCCTATAGAGATAAGTTAAACCATAACTTGATCTTGCATGGATGCGTATAGCGATATATGACTAGCATAGTCGGGGTAACTGCATTACGGCAAGTGACATGTATACCAAGTAAATAACTTGACGAGTGGCATATGTACACCAAGTAAACAACTTGACGAGTGGCATTAGAATTTAGTGTTAGAGAACACTTGTGGCATGGTAGTTCTAGTGACTAGATCTCCTCATTTGATGAGGAATGGATTTGGATTATACTCACACGTCTGTTCAGCGTTTGTGGCGGTCACTCCGCACAAGTAGTGCGCTCCGGAGTTTGGCACGTGAATCGATTGGGATAGCCTAGGTGGGGTCCCAAGGGATAGCCTACGTGGGGTCTCGCAGACAATTCCTCGGGTAGTTCGAGTCCCCCTTCATAGACGGATTTGAGATGTGAGTTGAGGGCGTGCCTATGGGCCAGCCAGATAATTGGGTAACAAACTCGAGAGTGTTATGCAAATTGGGCATATTGGGCATATTGTGCATATTGAGTATGGTAGAGTCGTATTCATACTCGATGTTGGTATTATAGCATGTTAGCGAATGCATGGCTATTTTGTTCATTCTTGAATTTCAAGGCATAGTAGAATATTGCATTTCCTTCAATATGTATTATTTACAGTTTTGGATATCTATCTATCTATCTGCTTATACCTGCTTAAACCTAATGGGAAGATCGGCGGAGTTGGCGGCTGAACCCACTGGGAACTATGGAAGATAGTTCTCACCCCACTTCATTCTAGGGCTGAGTGCGGGCGTGCCGGGCGAGGATCGCGGCAAAGGCATTGCGCCCGAGCAGTAGCTTAGCGGCTTCCATTTTGCATTAGAGTACCCTCGAGTACCTAGAGTTATGATGTATTTATACTTGGGAGTTGCTTATGTATTTTGGAGGAACATGTGTATATTCATTTTGCAAGTTACAAAATGTAGACTTGATGTAAAAGAATGGTTGAATGGATGTAATAGATAGACATATCTCTCTTTATTTACTTGTATGGCATACTTGTATCTTGCTCTTACTTGTTAGCACTAGTTGTGCTCCGTGCTTATCATGTATGTAATTGAATTATTCCCGGGCAATTCTATGTACATGATTCTGTTGTCGAGCCTTGGGCGGGGCAGGGGAGGTGCTGTTCGTCCGGCGTCTGTTTGACGCGCCTGAACCGAACCAAATTGGTAGCGGGCTCGGGGCGTGACACGGAGGAACCGAAGAGGGAGGGAGTGTTGTATAGCCTGGAGGATTCGGACGCCCATTTGTTGGTTTCAGGCGCCCGAAAGTGCTCGTTCCTGCAGGACAGCATGTTAGCATCTCTTATTCCTGGGGCTCATTATACCTATTCACCTCTTTATAAAAGCTTGAGATCGACCCCCTGAAAAGCTTTTTCACCCTTCTTCACAGAGAAGCCCATATTTTGCATTTTAGCCCCTCTAAATTCTCCAATTTGCACATTTTCACCTTAAGGACTGCAATTCTAGCAGAATTCCAGCAGCGATCTTCGACGCTTGGGCTCGTGTGCGACGTAGGAAGATCGGATTGCTGCGAAACTTGGTTTGGCGGTTAGCTAACTTCTTGGAGATTTCGTGAGGCCAATTTGATAGCAATTGATTGAGATTTGTTTGGTCAAATTGGTGTTCTTCTGAGCTGCTGGTGTTTTTGAGCTGAAATTGAGATTTTCTTGGTTTTTTTGATTCAATCTTTGGAGGAAGCTGGATTTCCTACCCGAGGATGTTGTTCCATCATACTATACTGGTTTTGAGACTTTTCTTCAACTGAATTGTGGATTGGAAGGTGAGTTTGACATTGTAATTGGAAGGATTTAAGCTTAATTACTGAAATTGAGGGCATTGATGCAACCTTGGTGTTTTTGTGTTTAGATCTTTAGAGAGGGGTCTTTGCTGATTCGTGGGTGCCCTTGGCTGAGCTTCTTTCAGCGGTTTTTCAGCCTTTGCCGGACTCGCACTAGAGGTGGGTTGATGTTAAGCTATCGGAAATTTCTGATTTCCTCCTAAGTCTAGATGTTGTCAGCATGTGTTTTTTTTGTAGCTTCATATATCATGTTAGTAGCTCGATTCGTAGATTTGCATTGTTATTAAATGAAATCTGAATTGGAGCTTGATATGTTAGTTTTATTATACATTTTGGACTTGGATTTGACTTAGGAGAAAACTATCGATTCTACACTGTCATTTTCTGAAACTACCAGATTTAGTTTAAGGAGTCGTAGTTTGTTGTATCACCATAGTTTGTGGGCGGTGGATACCCAGAATAGTGTAGAATGAAATTACGCTCGTGCTGGGATGCCGAGTAATTTTTACAGTAGTGTATAGACTGTTCCGGACTGTCGGGTGCCGTTGCGGTTGACGGTGGATCCAGATTGCTGTTTTTGCATCAGATTGTGCTGAGGGCACGTAGATTATGATTGTTAGACCAGTTTGACACTTTGATAGTGACTACAGCCTGTGAGAGCCTTAATGAACTTGGCAGAGATACTTGTAAACTCGGTTGGGTCGCGCCTACGAATGCCATTCCGGAATGAGGTTTCAGTGCGATGAGGTCGGAGTTTCTGTTTAGACAGTTTTTGAGCCAGCCACCGCCTGTGGGTGGTGTACGGCGTAGCTGGATACAGGCAGGGTGGGTTCGATTGGGCAGCCCGGGTGAGATAGTTAGTGACGCCTTTCTCTAACGTCAGTGAGGTTGTGACGTCAGTGGAGTCACTACCGTCCTATCGAACCTTGGTACTTGGACCGACTACTCTTAAAATACGGTGTAGCCTAGTTAGGCGGGACGGGTGTATTCATAGTCCCTAGAGAGTTTTCTCTACCGGCTATTCTTGAGCTACGGTGTAGCTTAGTTGGGCGGGACGGGTGTATTCAGTCCCTAGAGAGTTTTCTCCACCGGCTACTCTTAGGGGTGGTATACGGGTTCGTTTCGACAGGCGGGACGGGTGTGCTCACAGTTTCTAGTGAGATTGGGTCAGGACTTGCATTTTCTACAGATAGTGTTGGATCACAATAGTATAGTGGCATATAGCTGTAGAATTGTTCCAGCTTCCTTTATTATTTTTGAGCATACTTCTGTAGACATAGTGGGTGAGCCGTTGAGGTCGGTAGCGGTACCCACTGAGGACTACTTTTTATAGTAGTTCTCACACCCAGTTGGTGGACTCTTTTTGCAGAGCCTTCTTCTTCGGCTGCTGCTGTTGCGGATATAGACCGTGGAAAGAGAGTCGCGAGTTAGATCCCTTCCAGTGTTGCTGCTGATCTAGAGATATACCCGCTACAGGTAGTGTTAGTTTTGGTTCTTGTACATACTAATGTTAGATCCTTGCTGGAGCGAGTGCTTTTGTATCAGGATACTATCTATGTATGTTGAACCGATGGTGTTATATGTATTTCTTTTTATCAGCTCTATGCTACTGATTGTAGTATTGTATGATTACAGGTACATGTACAGCTATCGCTTCGTATACAGGAGAAATTCCTTTGTATACGGCTGGTCTGTTAGCGTGCCCGGGAAAACGAGTAATCCAGGGCATGATAAGTAACTGCCATGTCGGCCCGCAGACCTCAGGCCTGTGCCACTATCGTTCTAACCTGCATATAACCCTGGCATAAGCTCCTGGGCTCTTGGGCTCACGGGCTGGCGCTCTCAACCACTTTTTCGGAAAAGTACACGATTGCGGTGGCCAATCAGCTGGTGTACGTGAAATGCGTACAAGCAGTGCTGATCGATGCTGATATGCTTAATAGCCAACCGTCGGCAACTAGTTGACAATCCTACCCCTCAGGGTATGCCGACCGTATAGGTCATTAAGTACAAGAGTCACGAACCGACCGAATAGGTCACCACTGATATCTCTACATCTAGATCATGATGATAAGTACGGAAAGTAACGAAGTAGAGTAATAAGTAAGAAGTTAAAGGGTGCTAGACTCATAACATGATATGCAAGGTAATAAGGAGAGGGTGGAGAGAACGTCACCGAGAGTGCACCACTGTACCGACTTCGGATCGAAATACCTACCTGTATGAATATCGCGCCTATCTTCCGACCGTGGAAGATCGTCAACCGGAGCTACGGAGGGTCCACCGGGTTAGTATCTAACCCACATATAAGGAACGCTAAACCCACAACCCACAAATAATTCTACGGGGTTTGGTTTCCCAAAATCGATTACTGTAACTCGTCGGGAGTCCAGAAAATCGAACTGGGACTCCGCCGGGACCCACGAAGTGTCCCGGGACTCACCGACTCTCGCTATGAGTCACTCGCTGCCACAAAACACCATAATAAAGGTGTCTTGGCAGCAAACATGAAGACTCATATTGAAACCATTATCGTCCGATAACCATTCCGATCCGGGTTCCCGAAAGTGTCGTTTTCGACCCAGGAACCCACTGTCGCTCACCCGTCGTCTCCGAACCCCCGAAACGATGTAAGTGACTAGCCAACCAGGCTCAGCGACAAAGTAAAGAATACTCGGACATTGTCCCGAAATCGATATTCGATTTCCACAAAGGCGTCGGACTTTGGACAATCAGTCAAGAGATCATCCGCCACCCTCACGCACTGCCCACAGCAGCCACGAAGTGTACAATTGCATAAAAGCCCTTACTAATACATAAAATCACATTATTTTATGTAATTTTCGGGGTTTTACGGTTCGATAATGCAAACCGAGGGCTTTTGAGGTCAGCCAAAACACGTGCTGATAGGTCTCGACATGTCGGAGGCCGTGCTCACGGTCCAGAGCACAGAGGCTCACTGTGGAGAGCGTGGGAGCGACCCGAAGTTCAGCAAACTATGCGCACTGAACTTAAATCGCGCTTATTCCACAAACCAGGGGCTCGGTGACCCTAATGGAGATGAGCACGATGATCAGCACTGATCAAGGACCATCGTGCTCACTTCCGGAGGCATCGGGGTGGCCTTGGATTACCGGAACAGTGCTCGCAACACAAAACTTTGCAAAAATAGCACTTAATTGGCTTACCGGGCAGGAGGGAGCTAGGGCATGGCCGACGGCTGCTTGGCGGTGGGCGTGCCGGCGGCAGGTGGGTGTGGCCGGTGGGGGGGGAGGCCGAGGCTCGCGTTGGCCGGTGGCGGGAGGCGGTGGCGTCAACGGCGACGGAGCAACCCAAGCCTGCACGGGCTCGGTTCGGGTTCAAAAGTTCAAAGCGGCCTCGGCGGCGGTCGGGGAGCTACGAGGCGGCGATAATAGGTCGTCGGAGGTTAGAGGAGGGCGGCCAAGGTAGCCCCGAGCGGCGGCAGCGTGAGGGAAAGGAGCTGGGGTATCCTCGGCCCGAGCTTGCCCTAGGTGGCCGCAGACTGCTAGGGGTGGCCGCAGGCTGCCAGGGGCGACGTGCGGCGACTGGCGGGGGAGGTCACTGAGGGTCGGGGGCACAGCAAGAGGAGGAGCTCGAGGATGAGGGGCCTTTTTGGTTGTGCTCGGACAAAGATAGAGAGAGGTTGTGGTGGAGAAGATGGAGAGGAAGGTGAAGTGTAATGACCTGATCCGCTAGCAATAATAACTCGTTGGGCCAAAACCACCGGCCTAAAATGCTTAAGCTCAGTTGTTATGTCTAGCCCAATCAAGCTTATATACTCCCCCATCTAGTCATAACTACGCGATGTGGGACTATTGGAGTGTCACAGACTCTCCCCGTTTAGGCCCTAACTTTCTCGTCAACCCTAAACACACACACACAGCCCAAGATCATCAGGCGATGTGAGACTTGTCTCGTTGACCTTTGTCATTTCGACCATAACTTTGCTTGTCAATCACCGAACCTGACTTAGTCTGTCATTCCGACCTTGGCTCAGCCAAGACTCATCTCACACTTCCGGCTGGTGAACTGGCTCTGATACCAAGTGTAACGACCCGACCCGCTAGCAATAATAACTCGTTGGGCCAAAACCATCGGCCCAAAATGCTTAAGCCCAGTTATTATATCAAGCCCAATCAAGCTTATATACTCCTATATCTAGTCATAACTATCCGATGTGGAACTATTGGAGTGTCACATAAAAATGGTGCAGTTGGCGGTTGGCCGGTGGCGGGTATAACGACCAAGCCCACTAGCAATAATAACTCGTTAGGCCCAAACACTGGCCCAAAATGCTTAAGCCCAGTTATTTTTACTAGTGTCTAAGTCTTTTATATACTCAATCACATCCCCATTCCTATCCGATGTGGATTATTGGGGTGTGACAGACTCCCCCCGTTAAGGCCCTGACGTTCTCGTCAGTCCAATCACACACACAGCCCAAGATTACCAGGTGATGTGAGACTCGTCTTGCTAACCTTGTCATCCAGACCCTGGCATAGCCGGTCATCTTGTCATTCAGACTCCGGCATAGCCTATCACCTTGTCTTTCAGACCTTGGCTCAGCCGAGACTCACCACATATTTCCTGTTGGTGAACTAGCTCTGATATCAAATATAACGACCCAGCCCACTAGCAACAATAACTCGTTGGGCCCAAACACCAGCCCAAATGCTTAAATCCAGTTATAATTATTAGTGTCTAAGTCTCTTATATATCCAATCACATCCCCATTCCTATCTGATGTGGGATTATTGGGGTGTGACAATTGGGGTGTGACAGCCGGGGAGTGCGCTGTGCACGCGGGTGAGGAAGGAGGGGCAGCTGGGGGTTAGCTGAAGCTAGGGTTAGGGTTTTCCTCCATGAAAACCCTAGTTAGCTAATATATACAAGGTGGTATACTTGCAAATAAGCCCACCAAAGATTAGTATTTTTAGACGAGTCCCTCACAGTGCGAGTAAATCGCGTGGATGTACCTCCACGTTTGAAATCATGCAAAACGGTACATGAAATATAAGGGGGTTTTGCGAATTTTCCGTTTTGCCACTTTCGACCCCTTCTCGATCCTCACGCAATATCAGGAGATCTGTTCGTCAGATTTGCGAACGGATTGCGCCAGCGCGTTCAGCACGTCCGAGGCATCGCCATCACTATTTTATTTCGCTCGATTTGGTCGCCGATTTGCGACGAAACCCATCCCCTTTGAAATCCACATATATATCCTTATATACACACACACACACACACACACACATATATATATATAGAGTAGGGCTACTATACTCTTATGAGTATAGAGCTCTTTGTACTCATAAGTTATTTTCGATGTTGGGGTTTTCGAATCGACGATCCACACCGTTAAACATGATCTAGAGTATTTGAAACTTCTAGAAAATAAATTTCGTAATTTTTCGAAATTATTATAAAGTCCATTAAGCGGGTATAAAATGAACGGTTAAAATCGAACGACATCCTAAAAATGGATGATCGGATCCTTTAATTTAAGATCGGAGTTATTGATCTTTATTTAGGTAGTGAATAGAATTTTCTATCAAAAATTCAACCTATTCCAATTATTTTACACCGTTAAACTAGCAAATATCGCATACCGGCCGTTAAAAATTGTCAATTTTGTGAGCTTTTGATCGTAAGGTAAATGATATTGAAAAATTATAAAATTTGATTTCTAGAAGTTTTAAATACTCTAGATAATGTTTAACGGTATGGATCGTCGATTCGGAAGCTCTATCATAAAAAACAACTTATGAGTACGAAGGCGATCGTTCTCATAAGAGTATAGTAGCCGGACTCTATATATATATATATATATATATATATATATAGAATCCGGCTGTGATACTATCAATAGCACGAAGTATTTGGTGCTATCAAAGTTTTCTGCCGTTAGATATACCTTTTTATCATTTTCATTCGTTCGATTATACTATTCAACAAACCACTCACTCAACTCTAGGGGGTCCACATCATCCTATCCGCACATCTTTTAATCCAACGGCAAAAAACTTAATAGCACCAAGTCATTGGTGTTATTAATAGTATTTCAGCCTAGTTCTATATATATATATATATATCAAATTATATATCAATTTCAAAATTCAAATTTGAATTTCTTTTATTCAAAATCTCAGATGTTACAAACAGTGACTGGGTTTTACTCCAAAGCTTAATGTCAGAAATTGAGTTTTGAATAAAACTTATTTTACAAACAGAACTGAGAAATAGAATGCTGACTAAAATATATTTATTCTAAAAAACTGGAATTTCAGTAAGATTGTTTGTGGGAACTAATTATATGAATGATCTGTTGGTAATGTCTGAAACACATATGAAAGGCACCTGAATCTGTGAACATAGAGCAAAGGCACTTGAAGGTCTGTCAAAATAGCACACAAAGGTGCATCAAAATAGCTCTTGAAGGCGCATAAAAATAGCACTAGGAGGCACATAACAAAATCGTGTCTTATTTCTATCACAAAATTCATGTTGACATGGACGACAAAAGTTATATGATTTTACAAATACATTTTAGTCATTAGTAGAGCAAAAGTGGTTTTTGTTTTTTTTTTTTTTTTCCTGAAACCACTCAATAGTCAGAGTGAAATCTTTAAAATCCTTCTCTTTGAATAATTCATAATTCATATAGGCATGCTTAATCCTTACTTTTGAGAAAACTATATCAAACTAATGGAACATAATTTGATCAACAGCCTATATGGATTTGACAACAAATGTGATCAACAACATACAATATAATTATTCTCCGAAGAATTCAACAAGAGTAGAGATGGAATAATCAATTTCTTGGGATTTAAAGAAGAGTTGATGGAGGCCAAAAGAGAAAGATAAGGCAGCTACTGAAGCAAAACGATGTGGAAGGGGGATTTACATGATGGAGAGTTAATACAAAAATATTGAAATTTGGGTTAAAAATATCTAAAAATTTGCTAATAAATCAATAAAGAGCAAAATCATCATTTTTGTGCAAAAACTGGTAACGTACTAAAAATTTGCAATAATTTTTTTCATTTGGTATCGGATTCGTTGGGAAGCTTATTCCATATAGAATCCAATGAGCATATATTTGAATGCTAAATAATCACATTTATTTTCTTCAGAGTAAGGATTAAAGTGTCGTAGCATGGAAGCGTGCCGGTTGTCGCCTAGCACGGTATGGCATAGGCACGCCTCTGTTTCGACACGTGGCACGCTTGCGTGCCGATGGATACGCATATCCTCCTAGTTGCACGCTTTGGTATGATTTTTTTGTTCCCAATAAACTCTTATAACCCTATTTTGAAATATTTAGAAAAATAATTATAAATATTAGCTATGTATAGCTTACTACACTGAGCAATTAATATAATAGTAGCTATTTTATGTATGTAAAGTAAAATATAAATATAGTTCATAGAGAATAAAATAAAAAATTGAGTAACTTTGAAAATTTTTTTATTTTACCTTTTTTGAGAAATTTAAAAATTACAAAATACAAAATTAGAGAAAAATTTTTTTCTTAAAGTTTTTATGGAATTTGTAAGATTCAATAATATTGATTCGATGAGAGACCGAATGATGACTAGATTAACTAGAGTAGCACTACAATTGCTCAAATAATTTCTTTTAATTTTGAATCTATTAAAAATATTTATTAAAATTTTGAAAAGAATTTATTTTTTAGTAAAATTTTTAAGAAAAATTGTGAAATCTATCCATAAAAGTTTAATAATAAATCATATGATGAACAATTAAGCAAATTCAAATATCAATTGCTTCAATTATTTTTTTATTTTATTAGTATTTTCCATCTTCTAAATCCAAAAACAGAATTCTCAAAGATAAAAAAATTTTGTCGTAAATCTCATACGCAATGCTAGATTTATCAAAAATAATTAAAAATTGGACTACATAATAACTTAATGAAGTAGATATTTTTTAAAAAAATTTTGTAAACTATAAATAAAAATTTGCATAATTTTAAATTTTTTTCCAAACAGGAACTTTACAAGTTAGAAATATTCAAAATGTATGAACTAATTTTAAAATTTAAAATTTTATTTATCTAAAAAGTACATCTTCGACTTGCTATTTCTTTGCCTTTTCTCTTAAGATCGAAGTGATCAAAGTAGAAATAAAGTAGAAATAGAAGGAATTGGAGGAAGAAATTAGAGAAACAATTATAATAAGAAAATGGAGGAAAAATAGAAAGAAAAAAAAAAAGAAGAGGAAG
This sequence comes from Ananas comosus, assembly GCF_001540865.1. Classification (NCBI taxonomy): domain Eukaryota; kingdom Viridiplantae; phylum Streptophyta; class Magnoliopsida; order Poales; family Bromeliaceae; genus Ananas; species Ananas comosus. The sequence goes on from NC_033628.1 coordinate 4,833,068, forward strand.
AGATTATGAGAAGAAAAGAAAAGACTAAAAGAGCGAGTTGAGGGGAAGAAAAGGTAGAACAGAGAGAGAGAGAGAGAGAGAGAGGGATCCGTGTAGGGCAAAATAAAGAAATCCAAAAGTAGGTACAAAGCGAAAAAAAGAGGTTAAAACTTAAAAAGCTGTGTGCCCATAGAGGCACACAGCGGTGCTGTGCTGCGATGCCCCTTGGGTATTGTGTTGTCTCGCACAATATCCTTTGGGTATCGCGGCATGGTGGTTCTAAGAAAGAACCCCCCCACCCCTCTCCCCGTGTATCGTGCCCCTTAATTGGTGGCACGATACATATCGCTCCGTGCCGACCGGCATGGTGGATACTTTAAACCTTGCTTTAGAGTATCAAAACTTCTCAGCATTACTCTAATCCAACTAGGATAAAACACAAGTAGGATTATTAAAACAGATAGGATCAAGATAGGAAAATCTTAAATCCATAATTCTAGTAGATCAAATCTGATAAATTTCCTTGCCAAAATTTCAACTCAAAATCAAATTCGTTCCCACATATGGAATCCCGATTATTTATGAATCTTAATCAAAATTAATATTGCACCAAATATGTAAGCTTATCAAAATTCAAAATAAAAATCTGCCTCATCGATCATTAACTAAATATCAATATAATAAAATAATAGTAGATCATGGGTTGGGGTACTGCAACTTTTGAAACCAAAACTCTGGGAATATGTGCTTTGAGTAGGGTATAGTTAAATTAAAGCCCAGAAATAGAAACTTCATCTGACTATTGATATTTACATATGTTTGACATTTTCCCTTCTACTTTTGTTATCGATATCACATTATTGTTCTAGTTCCCTTCTGTCCTCTCGAACATGATTCATAGCCAACCTGATGCTCTCTTTAGGATCACTCGAGTCAATCATGAACCAATGTTAATTTGTCAATTCATATATTCTGAGATTGTAACTTAATCCTTCCTAAGTTTCCTTTTATACCTCCAAAATTTTTTAGCAAATTTCATTTCTTTCAATTTTTCTCAGCCAATCACAATTTCCCGGGATAAAGTTTGTTTAATTACACCACCATCATCTCATCACAACTGCAACTATAATGTCAGTAGCATTCTGCTACTGCCTTCTTATCTAGTTCAACATCCTCCCGACCTTTGACTATCATATTTTCTGTTCATAATCAACAAATGTTTCTTCTTTGTTCAGTTTCTCTTCTCTTACCCTTTGTTTGGACGTTGGAATAAGTTATCATTGGATAACTTATTCGGTAGAGGATTTTCTTATGAAATTGGAAGCAAAGGAGTTTGTTATCTCTTATTCTTTAAAAATAGCTTGAAGGTGGACTATGGTATTCCATCCCAGACATTTGATTGCACTCTTCATATACCAAATATTAAAAGCTTTTTGAGTAAATCAAAGAAATATCCTGGATAAGGTGTTCTTGCATCACGTATTGTTGAACCTTGAACAGAATCCAACAGGATTTATGGTTTAAACATATAGATTTTGATCACTAGTAATACGTTGTGTCTCTCCAGGCTTTGGTTTTTGTTAAGACATTGTTGGAAGCAACATAAATCTGACCCATTCCACCCCTACCTTTGTAAAACAACTGTTTGTCCTACAAGCAAGCTTAAGCTGCCAGGGAACATTGGTGTTTTAATATTTCATATTTAACGACTTTAACCACTATGATATTGGACTGGCTTTGTTTAGGCTTTACCAATGCTGTGGATGTAATGTTTCTGCATCAGGGCAAATCTTTTCCAAGATGCATAAGTATGCAATGATTGAAGAGTTGTAAGAAGATTATGGAGGTTGTGATGCCGAATGTTTCAAATATGAATCTCATGTCACCCACCATATGAGAGCTCCAAATTGAATTAGTCATTAGAAATACACATGCTCAATAGTGGGTTTTCATTTTCTGTTTTCCTGTCCTTGTTTTCAACTATTGTCATGTTTCAGTATGAAGTCCAATACAGTAATATGACTATTGTTTTGAGGTGCTTCTCTTTGTGCAGGTTCAAATTGATTACTGGGCAAATGGTGAAGTGGTAGAGATAGCTGGTAGCTTTAATGGATGGCAACATCGGATCAAAATGGATTTGGATCCATCATCACAGTCAACAAATCCATCTGTATCCAGGTCTTTAATTTATATTTTCTCTAGTTGGTTTTGCTTAGTGTATGTGTACTATATATATATATATATATGTATAGAGTCCAGCTACTATACTCGTATGAGTACGATCGCCCTTGTACTCATAAGTCGTTTATGATGATAGAGCTTCCGAATCGACGATCCATACCGTTAAACATTATCTAGAGCATTTAAAACTTCTAGAAATCAAATTTCATAATTTTTCGACATCATTTACCTTGCGATCAAAAGGTCACAGAATTGACAATTTTTAACGGCCAGTATGGGATACTTGCTAGTTTAACGGTGTAAAAGAATTGGAATAGGTTGAATTTTTGATAGAAAATTCTATTCACTACCCCTAGATAAAGATCAACAACTCCGATCTTAAATTGAAGGATCCGATCATCTATTTTTAGGAAGTCGTTCGATTTTGACCGTTCATTTTATACCCGCTTGATAGACTTTATAATGATTTCGAAAAATTACGAAATTTATTTTCTAGAAGTTTCAAAAACTCTAGATCATATTTAACAAAGTGAATCGTCGATTCGGAAGCTCCATTATTGAAAACAACTTACGAGTACGAAGGGCTCTGTGCTCATAAGAGTATAGTAGCCCTACTCTACACACACACACACACACACACACACACACACTCAAATGTATGAAATTTGATTTCTAGACACTTCAAGTGATAAAGATCATGTTCAACGGTGCCGATTGTCGATTTGGAGTCTCCATCATCGAAAACAAATGGGTTGTAATGGAGCCTGTTTGCTATCGATAGTATTCTAGCTCAACTCTCTCTATATATATATATTAGTAAACAAAGATCTAATTAGGTTTAAAAAATGCTACTTGTACACCTAAAAGTAGTGTGTACATTTTACACCACCAATCCAAAGGTATAGACTACCCTTGGGTTTGTAATTTTTTTTCTTTTAAAAAAAGGAATTGATAAGTATTGCCCCTTGGATGCTAGGTGTGTAAGACTTGCACCCACTTTTTGGGTGTACATGTAGCAGTGCTCTTAAATTTGAGCACCTAGTTGCATGCTTGTAAGTTAACACCTTAAGATTCTTGACTCAATTACACCTGACATTCCCTATCCACTAACTGTTCTTTATGTAGAGAGCAATTAGTCGTGATAATAAGGTATTGGCACAGGGAAGGATCTATAATACCTCCCTATGCCCCTTGGCACAATCCTTCTTTTTTTTTTTTTTTTTTTTTTTCGTTCTTTCATTTTCGAGCATATAGTGTTACAGCATCAACTTAGCTGTATAACTAGCTAAGAAATGGTATGAACTCTTCAAGTCTACCAATAAGATTCAACTGCCATACCTCAACATTTAAATGTAGTTCAAAATAACTGACTATTTATCTTAGATACGTATTGGTTAAGCAATGTATATATTTTAGGTTCAACTTGGGTTCACTGGTTATTTATGGCAGTGGCTGTTGAAGTGCAGTTACGTAAAAATGTTATTCTAAATTATATGTCAGATCAAAACTAATTAGTACCATCCAACTCCACTCTTTGAATATGTTTGCACAGGCTAGTGGAACACATCCTTATTCTTTCACAGAGTTTAGTTCGGGTTCTTAATCTTCGTTCTTGGATGGAATTCCCATCCAAAATCTTTGATTTGTGCTTGGGGCGTTTGAGCATGAACTTAAAAGGAGTTTTAGAACTTATTAGTTTAAGTGAAGGATTGGAGTTCACATTGCAATTCATTGAAATTCAGGGACTACCATGCAATTTATATGCACTGGTATTTTCATGCTGTAGAAAAATGTAGCTATATTTACAATTTGATTAAAAATTAATTTTAGTAAATCCAATAATAATTATTGTGCTCTCAAAAATAAAAATAAATTGCACGGTAGTACTAGTGCATATAAATTGCTTATCGAAAAAAAAGAGTTGGTGTTTTCTCATTACTTCTTTTCATATTAGGGAATCCCATAAATCATAATCATAATGGTCCTCTCATGTCTTGTTTTCCCATGTGACATATTTCTTCTACTCTTTATGAACTGGAAATTCTTATCGTTTTTTCCTGAATCTTAAGATGACAATCCGATTGATTCTGATACATACCATCCAGGCAATCACTACACTGGACAACCATCTTGTGGCTTTATCCTGGAGTTTACGAGGTATGTTAAGCTTTTATTTCTTTATTTTTGTTTTGTTTTGACATTAATATTTCATAGCATATAAAGCAAGGATTTAAGTGCAGTGGCACGGGGTCATGCTAAAAACTAGCCAGCACAGTACGACACGGTGTGTGCTGGACCATGCCGTGCCGACACGTGCCGATCGCAAAAAATAGATGTGTGCCGGCACATAATGTCATAAAATATTTATTTTCTTTAGCAATAAAATATTCTAACAATTTATTATGTATCTTTATCAAACTTTGTAAACTTCATTGAGAAAATTATTTACTAATTTAAAGAATATAGGGTTTTGACTACTTTGGTGCTTGCTTCAACCTGTAGAGAGATCTTTTTAGTTTGCACACCAGACTTCCCTTCCTTGGCTGAACAAAATCTTGAGGCTGCTCTATATAAATTTCCTTAGCTAACTCCCGTTGAAGAAACATGGGCCGAATGTCAGTCTGCTGAAGCTTTGAATCAAACATAGTCACTATAGCTAAAGTATCCTAATGATGCGTGCTTCACCATCGGCGAGAAGACTTTATTAAAGTCAACTCTCTTTACTTGTGCATAGCCCTTAGCCGCTAACGGCGCCTTGCATTTTTTCTGTTCACCATCTACAACATGTTTTTTTTTTTTTGGTAGACCCACCTATAATCTCTTTTTCCTTTCGACAATTGAACCAGATGCCACATCCAATTCTTTTGTAGAGACTCCATCTCATCCACATAATAGCCATCCATCTTTCGTTATATTTGACCTGCATCGCCTCCTGGTAGGAAGTAGGATCACGTGATGTAACTAATGAAGTATAAGACACCACATCCTCCAACCTGTACTGTAATGATGGACAGATTTGTTTCCTTTATTTAGTGATAGAGTAGGGCTCCTCCGAAGTGCTTTCAACTAGATTAACCACTGTAACATGATCATCCTAATGGCGGCCCCGCTCGATCTGATCACCTACACCGCCTTGATGCTCAACCTGAATCTATATAGTTATCAACTGTTCTTTATGTTAAGCATCTTGCTAATCTTTTGGCAGCATAATATTTTTCGTCAAAAACCACGTCCTTGCTAATCACGTTCTTTTTAGCAACATGGTCCGACAGCTTGTATCCTCTAACTTCTTGCTTGTACCCAAGAAAGTTGCAAGGTCTTAACTTTGAGTCCAATTTCATAAGCTGACTCTCTTGGACATGGACATAAGCAGGACAACCAAGGGCTCATAATGAGGAATAGTCTGCAAGTTTACCTATCTATACTTCCGGTGTTTTGAGTTCGATCGCTATGGCTGGAAACCGTTTGATAACGTAGCACGCCATATCCACGGCTTTAGTCTAGAACTCCTTTGCAAATCCGCACATAACCTCATGGATATACCACGCTCTAGCAGTGTCTGATTCAGCGTTTTTGCTACCTTATTCTGTTGTGTGCTCCTTGAAACCCTATTTTGTCGTACAATACATTCATTCTTGTAGAATTTTTTAAACTCCCAAGAAGTGAACTCTGAACCTTTGTTTGTTCGATGAATTTTGATATATTTTTCCTTTCAGTTTGTTTATCTATCTCGTTTTTTCAATGTTTGACCGATGCGAGCACATCAAACTTCTCTTTCATGAAAGAAGACCCAAACCTTACAAAAAAAAATCATCAATAAATGTAACCAAATACTGTGCACCGCCTTTTGGAGCCACCGTAGCTGGTCTTGACACATCCACATGGATGTACTTACATTTGCCTGAGTTTAATGACTAGATGTCCTAAAACTCAGCAGTGTCTATTTTCCAAATAAATAATTCTAGTTAAGGAACCCGCGCGATGCGGCGAGCAGTATAGAACCAAGGTTTTAAGTACCGGTCGGCACGGACCGTATCCACTGTGCCGTACCGTGCCAACAAGATACCGGCATGATACAGACTCCGTGCCGATGGCACAGCTCAAAACCCTCTATTCTTTAAATTAGTAAGTAATTTCCTCAATAAAGTTCAAAAGATGTGATAAAAAGATATAAATAGTTAGAATATTTTGTTGCTAAAGAAAATAAATATTTCATACTATTATGTGTCGCCACACAAGAATTTTTTGACCGGCACGCATCGGCACGCATCGGCACGCACTGTGCTGTACCGTGCCGGCAAGTTTTCGGCACGACCTTGTGCCACGGCACTTAAATCCTTGTATAGAACAATTAAAAATTAAAGAATTAAACTAAAATATATTTCTTTCTCAAAATATCTAAACCAAATAACTAAAATAAATAAACTAGTTTAAAATAAAAGAAAAGTTCATTGTACTATTTTTCTATTATCATCAGCATAGAATTTACAAATAAAAAAATATAAAAAAATTAATTGGAGTGAAAGCACTATCTTTGGTAGCATTGGTGGTAGCATCCTAATCGTCGTCGCTGACGATGAAAGAAACCCCTCGTTAACTTTTATCACTGCATATACAACTAATAATGTTTTTGATTTCTAAATTTTCTTTCATTTATTTTATTTATAGATTATAGATAGATAGATAGATAAAGATTTTAATTTTCAAATTAATTCTGGATGTAAATTCAAAATTTTGAATTTTTTTTTTGGGGACTAAAATGAAAAACCTGCAAAGTTTAGAGATTACGGACCAAAATAAAAAATAGTGGAAAGGTTGGAGCCCAATGTGCAATTAATCCTTTAAAAAATTATGTGGGCCCTACACCCACCCAAAATAAGGGAAGGCCTTCTTTGGGTTCTCCTTTCATATATTTATAAATAGGATTTAATACCTTTGAATACTTGCGTTTTATGCAGTTCAAATATCCCCTTTTCAATTAGATGGGCTAATCTCGTATACCAGAGCTCCATATCACCAACATCATAATCTTCTGAGGATGTTACTGCAACACCTTCCATCATTGACTCGTCGATCAGTTTATACAAGTTCCGTTTTTCTCTCCCTTCATGACGACTATGACACCCTTTTTCACCTTAATGATTTTCCTTGAAATACTAGTAGAACAACGAACAGAGTAAAGAGTAGCAAGCAATATTAGATTAAATCCAAGACCTAGAATGTCTCTCACATCCGTTACTGCCCTCACCACATTATCAACATCCTTATTATTACTCTTCCAACAACGATCATCTTGCAGCTTTTGTGATTACTCATCATAATATTACTACCTTCACAAGACTTACAAGTATTGAAAAAAGACATGACTATTGTTATATGGTAAGAACAACCCAAATCTAATATCCAGCCATCGAGAGATCAGGAACTTGTTGAAACCGTCAAAATGTCTGACTAGGGTTGCTAACTACACTTGTCGTGTCTGTTGAGGAATTCTGTTTTTAATAGCCAAATCTTCTTCTCAAAATTTTTCTTTAGTGGCCCTCTTTCTTGCAGATGTAACATTTTATTATTTTCGATTGATTTGGAATAGGATCTTCCCTTATCAGCATAACATTCTTTGGATGTCACGTCTCAAACACGGATACGCCGCATATCTGTTAAAATAGCAAATGCGCTAGGCCACAGAACCAAACAGAAAACAGGCAAAACAAAGATCATAAAAATCTCACTAAATCCAAAGAATAAAAAATATGAGATTAACAACTAAATTACAACTAGGATCAAAATAAGTTCTTACATATATAAAACTAAAGTTTACTACGAAACACAAATGAAAATTCGGTCCAATAGATACCTTAAATAACAAAAATGCGGGGTACGTAGAAAGAATGAAACATAAGCAATTAAACAAATGATAGTTTACGAAGTTCAAATATTCACATCTAACTATACCAGACATAAAACCAAAAGAAACTAAATTCAAACAATAACTACATCTAACGTTCACTCGGTCTTGCTCCTGCCCGGCAAATCATTCTCGGTGGTTGGTTTGACCTGGCAATTTCTACTTGTACCCGCGGGTTACCCGTGAATTGCGGCTATGGATACTAGTTTTTCTTACCCAAAAAATTATGGGTAAAACGGGTAGGTACCCATTAAGTTGTTGTCATTTTAGGTAACCCACGGGTACGTACCCACAGGTACCTACATATATCTTTTTAATTAAAGATATATAATCTTTACAATATTGACTCTATAATCATGAAAATTTTATTAATTTTGTACCATTAAAATTTAAGATGATAAAATATTTTAATACTATATAATTTATACACTTTAAGATTTTGTATTGTTTATTATATGTTATGATATTTCAAACAATAAGTTTTGTTATAATTTTACAAATTATATATATGTATTTTGTATTCGAAAGTACAGGAGCAAAAAAAGGAAAAAAATTTTTATGGGTAACCCGCATACCTACCCGCCCGCCTATGGACGGGTACCGGTAAAGACGTTGGCTGCCCAAAAATTTACTGGTAAATTTTATCTATACCCATATGACCCACGGGTATAATGACCTGCTCGCATGTTACCCAACCCGCCAATTTGCTAGGTATAGTAACTGGGTAAGCAATCATACATCACATTAGTCGGATTAAGCATATAAAGAAAAAAATAACAAAAGTATTGAAGTAAATTTTCATACAAAAATTAATTTAAGCGATTGGTCTTTAATTTGCAAAATTTTAGAAAACTGAAATTATCAGAATTTAAAATTCTGATCAAACAGGGACTTCAAAGTTACAAAGTATTTTCTCTTTTAGCAAATAAACGAAATAAAAATTAAGTCTTCAGTAATTAACTATATCGTGTGATCCACTGGCGAGATTCAGAGGCACCCGTAGGCGCTAATACAAAACAGCGGCACTTGAAGGTGTATATGCAGAATAGAGGCGCTCGAAAGCACAAATACAGAACAGATGCGTGGATAAGCGCAGGCACCTAAAGGCGTAATATAGGGACGAAGTCAGCTTCTATAATATAATACATGTCGATATGGCCAACATTAGCATAGCATTACACCGAAAGACATTATAATTTAAAAATGTTTTTCCAGCCACTAATTTACAGAATAGATTATCAAATTTTAAAATTCTTTTATTAAGGAACCTATCAATCAAAGATGAAACTCATTTTCCAGAAATGTTTAATAATATGCTTAATCCTTAATTTTAAAAATCTACAAAATAAAGATTTTCGCATAATTAGAATATTTCCTAAATTATTTTGCATAAAACTAATGGGTATTCAGTCGCTTGACTATAAAAATAGCTCATAAGCTAAGAAGCTATCCAGTCGAAAATGTACAGGGAGTCGATCATCAGAACCTAAATTAAGAATTACGATTCTCTATAAGCTACTAAAAATAAAATTACAAAGATAATATAAGTATTTAGAGAGAAAAGTTTATACAAACAATTAAATTCGGATACGCTAACATAGGTTGACGAGGTCGGTTATAAATACATGCAAATAGGTTGGGAGGGAGCACGAAGGAGATTGAGAATAATAAACCCAACGAAACTCAACTATCAATCAAAAAGATGAAGAGTTTTAATGGTTAAACTATTCGAAGGAGCAAGATAAATGAATGGAATTTTAAATAATAAACAAAGGTTCTAGTGTTCGAAAAGAGGATTTTCAGATGTTGTAATATAATTTTACAATCTGCAATTTGATGGGATCAAAATTAGAAACAAAAACGATATTTGCTTTCTCTTAGGCATTTTATCGAACACCTAGAGGACAATCCAAATAGTATGTAGAATGTACGAAAATCACACAACTAAAATTCATGATGATACAAGATAAAAATAACAGTAGAATCAACAGTGATTTTAGATCGTTACAAATAAGATCTGAATGATTTTAATACTAATCATCAAGAGAAGAACACCCAAACATAATCACGCAAATATCGATAAGAAAATTGGATGCTCTCAAGAATAGGTGTAGAGACAAAATGGAAACAGAGGAACCTTCTCAAAGATGGAAACAACGAGGAGATGCCCTCAATGGCGAATAAAAAATGCCGACAAGGATCATGGAACACGGCTGCAGCGGCAACGGTGACGGCCACGGATAAAGGTGGACGAGGGTGATCAAACAGCATTGTGCGCGTGCGTGAGCGTGTGGGAGAGAGGCGCGGCACGAGAGGGAAGACGAGTCGTGAGAGGGAGATGTGTAGCATGGGAGAGGGAGCAGCTGGGTGGTACGATTAGGAGAGGGAATTGAAATTAGGGATTTAATTAACACAATATGCCGTCAGGTCCCTCAACTATTAATATTTACAAAAAGGTCCAAATTCCAAAAGAATAGGAGTCCAAACAAAAGAAATATAAGTATGGGGTGTTACGTTGGATCTTCCCTTTCTACCTTCTGTATTATGTTTTATCATATCCGCACCGTTTTCCCCAGCATTTGAGTGCATCCTGATCATCTTAGATAGGAGGGTTGACATAACATTTTTCATCTTAAATGTTTGCTTGCTGTATAGTATGGTGGTCACTACATGATTGTAGGACAGTGGAAGTAACATGAGGAAAATCTACGCTTTATCATTCTCATCAATTTTCATATTAGTGTTGAGCGAATATGTAATAATCTTATTAAACGTATTCTAGTGTTCCTTAATTGCTGTATCTTTTTCATGCATAGCTTGTACAATTTTTGCTTTAGGTATAGCATATTAGGGACTTTTTTTCCAAATAACCCTACAAAATTTTATGATTGGCTAAATAACCCTGTGAAAAAATTATTTGACCAAATAACCCTCCTTTTGCCAACTCAGTGCCAGGGTGGATATTTTTGCCAAAAGTGGGGAACCTTTCACCGTCTTCAAGAAGACGACGAATAATTTACCACCTTCTAAATTTTCAATTAAAGTGGTGAATCATTCACCGATCTTGAAGCAATGAATGATTCATCACTCTTAAAAGATTTCTAGACAACTCCACAAATCCCCAATAGATACCTTAAATTCCATACACAATTTCTTTGTACGACAAATTTCTAGTAGATACCTCAAAAAATATTGGGCAAGGGCATTTGATGGAGGACGATGTTTTGGGTTGATGACCACGAATTTTTCTGAAAGCTTAAATGGGGTATTTAAGGGAGTTCGTGCTTTGCCTGTCATGGCTTTTGATGGCTTAGGGACACATTGTCCGAGGATTTGGGCTTGTAGAATTTAAGGTATCTACTAGGGATTTGTCGTACAACATAATTGTGAATGGAATTTGAGGTGTCTATTGAGAATTTGCCATACCATCTTTTGTTAATTAGGTATATGAGAAATCTCTTAAAAGCGGTGAATCGTTCTCCTCCGGAAAAAAGGCGGTAAACTATTCACTGCTTTAGTAGGTAATTTAAAGGCGGTGAATTGTTCGCCGTCTTCTTGAGGGCGGTGAATGATTCACTGCTCTTGACAGAATTATCCACTTTTGCGCAGACTTGGCAAAAGGAGGGTTATTTGACCAAACAATTTTTTATAGGGTTATTTATCCAATTATAAAATTTTACAGGGTTATTTGAAAAAAGGGTTAATTGCATACAATTTCCTGTAAACATAGCGAATTGTAAATATATCCTTACAAAGTTCAATTTATGTTATTCTTGCGAAAGTCAAGTTATATATTTATATTTGTCGCTCTGGTTTGTTACCGTTATAGAACTGTTTATTTTTTTACAGCAGATAAGTGAAATGTCAATTTTCCTATCACAAATATATCCCTCCAAAAGCCCCAATTGCTATAATCGTGCAGATATGTCCCACCAAAAAACTTTTAATGGTCATCTTCTTCCATTTTAAAACCTAACTCAATTCACCATTGTTGCAACCTCTTCTCTCACTCTTCTCCTAAACTTTTTCTTCTGAGCAAAATAAGAAACAATCAAAGAGGAAACTGAATGGGAAAGCAACATGTGTTCGACATGGGCGAAGCAGCATACGTCATGGATGAATGGGGGCGGAGAAATTCTAGTTACGAATTCGAAACTAGCATGAAGGAGAGAGAGGAAGAGAAAGAAGTAAAAGAATTCCCATTGCTAGGATTTTGATTGAGAGAAGGTATAATATAAAAGGGGTAAAATATCAATTTACCTCATTGACTAACCATGGTTAAGTATTTTATCTGTGGTTAACTAAATTTTTTTAACGGATCCTAACGGCAGGGATATATTTGAAAATATTAGGACTTTTGCAGGGATAATATAAAAAAGTTGAACTTTGTGGGGATATATTTGCAATTCACTATGTTTATAGGGAGCTGTAAACCATGAGAAAAAGTTCCAACACTAGAGAGGCTCTTCCTCATGCATAGGTTCTTTAGGTTCGTGCCACATGTTGACAATAGTTTCTTCATTCATTACGTTGTGCATCTCTTAATTTGCCAGGTGCAATATAATTATATAAATCGCCCACAAATTAATCTTCTCCCAACTTCTTCACTCATTGATGCTGGTTTGTTCAATATTCCAAGCAGCACCTCATGAAGGCCCCGTTGAATGCGAAGGGTTTTCAATCTTCTTTGCTAGAGACCGGAATTTTCTTTTTCATCAAATTTCGTGACCTCGAACTTGGTAGCCGAGACTATCAATTGTAGCACACATCATATGCTCTTATTCCACTTGTTGGGAACTCAATTGATTGTTCTTCATGTGCTTCTGACACAGATTGACAAAAACAGAGAAAATTGAATGATAAAAGAAATAAATACAAAAAGAAGAGACTAATATTTACATGATTTGGCAATTGCCTACATCTACGAGGAGAGCGGGAGATATGTATTCCTCCATTTAAAAAAATAAAAGTACAAGATTTCACCTCATGTCTTCTCCAAAAACACAACCAAAAGCCTTATGATGAATTCCACCCGCCTTTTGTTAATCCAAGAAAAGATCCAAAAAAACACCCGAAAAAACTTTCAAATTCTTAATTAAAGGAGACAATTTAGAGAATAATAGAATTTCTTATCAAAATACTTTATGGGTTCATAAGAAGGCACCATATTTAACAGGAGCTTGTCAGCAGAGTAGTACTTATGACTTCTTCATCTATGATGTGTTCGACTATCTCGCTTTTTGAATTGTTGGTAGTGGGCAATCCATCTGTGATATCTAGTTTTAATATGTGCCCTATTCGAATTCGAATCTTTCATATTATGCTTGATGGTCTTTTGTTTATTCAATATCAGATAAAATTTATTGTTGATGGTAATTGGAGAACCGATTCCCGGCGAGAGATTGTAACTAGCGGAAACATCACCAACAATGTGCTGAGGGTGGATCAATGAATTGAACATCTCTTTTCTCAATTGATTATGCCAAGGTACATTACCGTGCTGCCATGCTGAGAATTACATTTGTTTCTGTGGCTGCAAAACAAGCTTTCTTGCACACTAGAGTTCTTGTCAAGAAAATAGTCCGATGCAGTATTCTAATAAGTGCTAAAATCTCTCTCTATAAGATCATCTATTACATAGCTGCCCTGTAAAATGTAAGGAATTCTTATTTATCTCTTGGAAATGCACTTCCTTATGTTTGGAAGTCACCCAATTTATTGAGAGTTGCTCTTATATTACAAAAAGTGTTTCAAGGAGGAGAGCTTTTGTAAATACAAGGTTATATGTTTTGAGACTAATATTGGAGGTCTCGTTAGAAAATTTAGAATTTGCAGGGAGTAATATATGTAAATAAGTAAAATTTGCAGGTTTGTATTTGCAGATCTATCTTTAATGGCAACTTGACTTCCACTAGTCTTACTCTTCACTTTGTTCTTTTCATGCAGGATTGAAACAGTAAAGAATATGTGCTCCAAGAGTTCATGGAGTCGGAGCCTCAGAGTGCCAATCTTCGTGCAATGACCCATCAAGCCACCTCCATTTTTCCCCTATAACTCTATAATTTCTTTGCTAGTGCAGCGCCGACTAACGATCAATATCATATGCGAAGAAAAAGATGCCCATCTGTGAGCTGGATGTGGTCAATTTTCTTTCTTGAAAACGGACATAATGGAAATATGATCCAAATTAAGTAGATAATTTATACACAGTAGTATATAGAGGGGGAAACTAAGGAAGTGGCTGCAGATCAGTGATCCCCTTTTCCCTTGAACCAATGCAGTCATGGGGCATAGAGAGACCATGCTTGTGTATTAACCGTTTTTTAATCCAGACAGAAGCTTGTGTTCTTAGTTATGTGCATATTTTGGAGATTCAACAATAATTGATTATGATCTTGTACAATGCAGTATGAATTGGAGACGTATCTTAAAAATCAGCGTGGGAGGACAAAAAAGGAGACACGAAAGAATTGGCTGTGCTCCTAGGACAAGTCAAACCTTACTATTTGCAGTGTAGCTGTTGGTTCTATTAAAGGGCATTCTTCAGGATCGTGCATTGTCATTCTCTAAAGGCACATCCTCGTGAATATTTTAAAGACACAGCTCTATAGACAAATTAATTTAGTAAGGAGGAGCATCTGAAAATAACTAGTTGACGGATCAAATATCGGCACACCATTCTAAAGTTGACAAGTAATTTTTATATAACTATGAACTTCTCAATGTGGATATTCTTTTGAACATAGGTATCCTTCTAAACATATATTTCGGCATACGCTTAATCAGGGCCACAAGTCACTATTGCTCTTGACTTGACGAGGGCGGCCACGGATACTTGCTCTGTTGCTGAAGTGAACGGCGGCCGAGTGCTAGGGTCGGTCCCTCGTGGGGTCAGTAATGGCAAGAGGAGCCTGAAGGATTAGGGCAAATGCGGGAGGCCAAACAGGAGGGATGTAGGTAGATGGATTCGATAGGGATTTGGGGAGTAAAGTAGTAGTAAGTAGTGGTAGTGGGTCGAGTTGTCGGGGACCGGGTCTGATTGGCTGGGCTGGACTGACAGTTGCTCACAGAGCCTTCCAACTCAAGCCCATACGAGGAGCGTACCCAGAAAGGAGATCCAGCCTGGTAGTAGATTGAGAACCCGGGAGACCCATTGGGATATTCTATTTTTATTTTTTATTTTTACTATCCTCTAGTTTTTATGAAATTGCGTAGTATTCCTTATGTGATAGGTATAAATAGAAAAGGGGGATAGAATCCTATCTTCTTCTCCAACCATCTCTCTCCTCCTCCTCTCTTCTCCTCCCTTCTCTTCCTCTTCCCTCTTCTGGATCTTCTTTTATTTCACCTATCCTCGATTCAATTTGAGGATTCCATCATCTCCATCCTGAGATTCTCAGAGCAAGTTTATCATCGGATTTGAGGGTCGATCAGAATATTGCAAATTGCTATCAAAGCAGCATCAGTCCTAGGGAGGAGAGGTAGTAGCTAGGGTTAATAGAGGATCGATAGATCCGAGGAATTGATACAGGAGCGGCGAATAACCTGCATTCTGGATTCCAACTTCGGTTGTAGAGTCTCGGATACAAGGGTTAGCTAGGAGCAACAATTGCCTCTGCCAGAGCATGATCGACAACTAGGGAATCAGATATTAATTACTGCGAGCCATACTTGGGGGAGCCATTGGGTCGAGTTGAGGCAATCACTCCAAATTTATTAGTAAGGCATTCATGGCTGAGGGTACCAGGCTTAAATTGCTCAACAAGAACGTCCACGCCTTAGAGCAGAGGTTGCAGGAGATGGCAGTGGGCAACGATCAGAAGTTCGAGGAACTAAATTGAAAGATTGAGGCTATGCAAGCAAAGGGGCAGAAACATTATGAATCCCTGCGTCGTGAAACAGCAAATTCATCAAAGAGGCCGGAGCAACTTATGGATCTACTGTGGAATTAATAGCAGCAATCAGCATCCAAGGGGACTTCCGCATCGATTACTCAGGAGGAAAGAGGTATCCTACCAACACCCCAAATTCCTATAGCAAAAGAAGATAATGTTGCATATCATTTGCATATTAAAATTTGCAATCAATTACCTACACCTCGATTGGAATTCCCTACGTTCAGTGGAGATAATTCTAGAAACTGGATTAGGCATTATGAGAAATACTTTGAGATTCATGGGATTAGAGAGCCACAGAAATTGGAGATAGCAGCAATGTACTTGGAACCTAGAGCAGATACTTAGCTCCATAGTTACTTAGTAGAGAAAGAGGTGGTGTGCTAGGAAACTTTTGCTCAGGACTTGTGTAGGCGTTTCGACTCCAATGGACTGAGAGATGTAGTGGACAAATTTAACAAGTTGGTATAGCATGGGATAGTGGAAAAATATCAAGAATCGTTTGAGGAACTTAGATCAAGATTACCGACTACTAAGTCCCACTTCACACCAAATTATTTTTTATCTAGTTTTTTAAGTGCACTTAGGGAAGAGATAAGGATGGTTGTTAAAATGTTACAACCCAGTACCCTGGCGCAAGCCCTTGAACAAGCTAGACTGCAGGAGCAGAGCATAGCTGCCATGATGAAGAGGAGCAAAATGTTATTTAAAAATCAGGGATCAACTCAATTCAACAATTAGAAAGGCAACGGCTTAGTAGCGTCGGCTAGGACCAACAACACCACCAGGAACTACGCTAGCAAGTACAATGCTGAGAGGGCACCCCCAAATAGACAGCTTATAAAGCAGAGAAGAGCAGCAAGATTATGCTTCAAGTGTGGAGACAAGTACTCACCAGGGCACCAATATAAGCAACAAATAATCAATATCCTAAATGCTGCTCAGGAAGTGACAGAAGTGTATGATGAAAATAGCCTTCGGGAGCCAGTTGAGAGGGAAGAATAAGAAAATGAAGAGGAAGAGAAATCGGTTTGTCCGTCCACGCCTTATGTGCAGAAAACCCACATAAGGCTATAAAGATACAAGGAGAGGCAATAGATAAGGCCTTGGTAATTCCAATTGATACAGGGACCCGCATAGCTTCATCGACATACAAACTGCTAAGGAGATAAAAGCAACCATTACAACCACCACACCCTTGTTAATAACCGTCGCTGATGGCCAGAGGGTACTAAGCAAATTAAAATGTCCCAATTTTTCTTAGAAGATGCAAGGAGAGGAATACATTGCCGTGTTGTGAGTAATTCGATTGGAAGGATCCGGCATGATATTGAGGATTGATTGGCTAAAGACTCACGGGCTGGTCACGTTTGATTATGCCCAGAACACTGTCACTATTTTCGAGGAATAAAGGAGAGTGGATGTCACGCCCCGAGACCGCTATCAATTTGGTCCGGTTCAGGTGCGTCGAACAGACGCCGGACGGACAGCACCTCCCCTGTCCGCCCAAGGCTCACCGCAGGATCATGTACAAAGAATTTTCCCAGGGATAATTCAATACATACAAGATCCAACGAGGAGAGAAGCACAAAGAGTGCTATACAACAAGAGCAAGTAACACAAGTATACATACAAGTGCATAAAGAGAGATACATCTAGCTATTACATCACATTCAACCTTTGTATGTATATTTACATTTTTTATCTCACAAAAATGAATACATTTTCATCTCAACATCTAGATACATGAGTACTCTCCAAAATACAACCATATCACCTATGTACTCGAGGGTACTCTAGTACAAAAGGAAAGCCACAACTAGCTAGCTAGGGCGCTACGTTTTTACTGCGATCCTCCCCCGGAACGCTCGCACTCGGCCCTGCAACAAAATGAGGTGAGAACTATATAAATATAGTTCCCAGTGGGTTCGGCCGCCGACTCTGCCGATCTTTCCACTAGGTCTAAACTGGTACAGATAGATAGATAGATAGATATAGAAATGAAACTGCGTCTATACTATACTATGCCATCAAATGCAAGCAATGTATGGAATATCATCTAGCAACAAGCCTACTATCATACTAGTATGCTTCAACAATGTAATGAATACAAATACAACATAGTTATGCAATCCACTATCATATACTATGTTTAATCATGGGATGAATGCAAATCCACTTATGCTATTCATGTCATTACCCAATCCACTAGGCTACCCCGCCTAAGATCTCAAATCTCATAAGTACTCACACTACAAATCTAGTAGGTGAAGAGGTAAAGAGTTACTCGCTCTTCGCCCTGACTGATATCTCAAATCTCACGGGTGAGGAGCTACCCCGCTCTTATCTCGCCCGTCTCACATCTCAAAAGCCATAGGTGAAGAGCTACCCCACTCTAATCTCATAGGTAATGAGCCGCCCCGCTCAATTCTCATAGGGGAAGGGCTACCCCGCCCTTCGCCCCAACTCACGTCCCAGTCCAAAGGGTGAGGAGCTACCCCGCTCGTATCCCACCCGATGAGCTACCCCGCTCGTGAGCTACCCCGCTCGTGTGACAACTCCGGAGTGCACTGCTTGTGTGGAGCGACCATCACAAGCCCAAAACAGACTATGTGAGTATGATCCAATCCTCGCCAACTGAGGATACCCTGTCAACTAGGTTAACAAAGACTCGAAAATCCACCTATCCCTAGGTCCATGTCAAGTGTCTCAACCACACTAATCAACTCACACTAGGGAATTTAACTATCCCTATGTTTGATGCTATAGTGTCTCAATTACACTAATTCTCATGCAATATGCCACGACTAGGGAAACTCATCTATTCCCTATGCTCAATGCCAAAAGTGTTTCTATTACACTAAGTTTCGATGCCACTCGTCATGTTACTAACATTGTTTACATGCCACTCGTCCAAGTTCTAAGTGTTTTCTATACACTAGTTCATATGTCATCAATTTTCATCATTGAGTCCGAATTCACCGTTTTCTTATCACTATAGGATCTCATGTCACGAACCCTAATCCTCATGCATTCTAGATTTAAGTGTCAAGTTCATAATGCTATACAACTAGACATGCATGCAAGAAAATAGAAATGCAACTATACATACATCCTATAATGCATAAGAACAATATATATGAAATATGATCAACCATTCTAACTCGGACATAGGAAGAAGCTCAGTTGTTTCGGGATGGACACCCCCCCCACCTTTTGATGATGTAGAGGTTCTAGGAACGCTACTCGGCACTTGTTACGACGTCATCTCGGCCCTCTTGGTCAAACGAAGCTCGCTCGGCCTTATTTTGCCGATATCATTTCACCCGCTTGACGAATCGCGAATCCGACTTCGCCCTTGCGTTTAGACACCTATCAATTAGGTTTAGATGCCATCAATTGAGATCGATCTCATCGATTTCCAAAAACCCCAATTTGGAGCCCTAGGTCCCAACCCATGCAAGAATCCATGTCTAAATCCCTAGATTCAAGCATAACTCACCTATTTGGCAAGCTAGGGTTCCAACAAAACCATTTCTAGGAAACAAAAACCCTTCTATAGAGATCTACCATTAGAGAGCTCATTAGCTTACCTTCTAAGCAATCTCCAATGGTGAAGAGGAGGAAGAAGAAGATGACCAAAGTCTTCTCTTGCTTGCTCTCCTTCTTCTCCACCTTCTTCTCCTTCTTCTTCTTTCTAGAGAGAGAGTTTAGAGTTGAAAGGGTGAGGAAGAAGAGAGAAAAGACCCAAATCCCCTTTCTATACACTCTTCTCATGCCAAAATTGCATATAAACCCCTCAACTTTGCAAACAGTGCACTGCCCAGACTGGGCAGTTTTCGTGCTCGGGGACCGGTCTCTCCAGCCAGGGACCGGTCCCCGAGAGCACTGCTCTTCAGGCAGCAGCCTACAGCTGCCTCTCACGCACACGGGGACTGGTCTCTACCCCAGAGGGACCGGTCCCCGAGAGCAGATCTCTGGCAGGACACCCTGATCCATTTCCCACGCGTACGAGGACCGGTCATCGCCTGAGGGACCGGACCTTCAGGGACCGGTCCTCCCACGAGGGACCGGACCGCGAGATCAAACTTTGTGCGTAGAGATTTTCTGTCGCACCCCAGGCTTACGGGAACCGGTCCCTCCCACAAGGGACTGGTCCCCGAGAGGAAAATCTGCAAAGTTGCAGATTTCCATTCCTTTGCTCTCTGAGGCCCTCGCCAATGCACTTTTTGGGTTTCTGACTTCTTCGGCTTTTTCGAAGCATATCCTCTCGACAATTAGTCAATTCAGAGTGAAGTCCAACTCTCGGATTTCGAGACTTCACTTCCTTACAGTGGAGCTCAAAGGGATGACAGAGAAGGCCAAGTTCAAGGAACTCATAGTTAGACAATGGCACCAAGAGTATCTAGAGGGCCAGTGCTGTTCGGTAGCTCAATGGATTAGCCTAGAAGAGGAGAAACATGATAGGGTACCTAACCAAATAAGGGATATCTTGCAGAAATTCAATGATGTGTTTCAGAAGCTGCAAAGGTTATCTCCCATTAGGCCGCAAGATCACAAAATACACTTGTAGGAAGAGGCACAACCAGTTAATATCAGACCCTATCGATATACATGGGAGCAGAAGAATGAGATAGAGAAACTGATTAGAGAGATGCTGGAAACTGGAGTGATTCGACCCAGTAACAGCCCATACGCCTTCCCTGTGCTGTTAGTAAAAAAAAAAAAAGATGAAAGTTGGAGGTTTTGCTTAGATTATCATCAGCTTAACAAACTCACAATTAAGAATAAATACTCGATACCTATAATCGACTATTTGCTCGATGAACTAGGTGGTTCAAGAAATTTTTCCAAAATTGACTTGCGGTCTGGATATCATCAAGTACGAATGTGCGTAGGCGACATTCCGAAGATAGCCTTTAGAACCCATATGGGCCACCATGAGTTTAGAGTCATGCCCTTTGGATCTCCAATGTATTAACGACCTTTCAATCGATCATGAATAAGGTGTTTGCTCCACTACTCTGAAGGTATGTTTTGGTTTTTTTTCGACGATATAATGGTATATAGTACGACACTAGACGATCATGCTATCCATTTGGAGGAGGTGTTGAGGATACTAAGGGAGAAGCGATTGTTTGCAAAAAAATCTAAGTGCTTTTTTGGCGAGGAGCAAGTTGAGTACCTAGGACACATCATCACTCAGCAGGGGGTGGCTACAGACCCAAGCAAGGTGGCAGCTATGCGGCAATGGCCTATGCTGGTGTCAATTAAAGGGTTGAGGGGATTTCTAGGCCTCGCTGGGTGCTACCGAAAATTTGTCAAAGGATATGGAGCTATAAGTAAACCCCTCACTAAACTTTTGAAGATGAATAGCTTTCACTAGATAGCTAAAGCGCAAAAAGCCTTTGATAAGTTGAAGGAGATAATGACAAAGGCCCTCGAGCTCGCTATGCCCGACTACTCCAAGCCATTTATGATGGAGGTAGATACTTGCAACCAAGGAATAGGGGCTATATTGACTTAGAAAGGTATCCCGTGGCCTATCTCAGTAAGGTCATTAGCAAGAAGAACTTTGGGTTGTCCATATACGAAAAGGAATTTCTTGCTATACTCATGGTAGTATCTAAGTGGCGACACTATTTAAGTATGAAGCAGTTCATCATCAGAACGGACCATAAGAGTCTAAAACACTTAATAGAGCAAAGAATCCATACTACTCAACAAAAAGGGATGCTTAAGCTGATGGGGCTTTATTATGTAATACAATATAAGAAGGGAAGAATGAATAGGGTGGCGGATGCATTATCGCGCAGGGGACTTGAAGAAAATAGCAGCAAGGCTATTCGGTAGTTATCCCGACTTGGATAGTAAAGGTAACAAATAGTTTCCAGCAAGACGAAGAGTTCCAGAGATTGATAGCTCAATTAATATTACAGCCAACCCCAAAGGAGAATACACCTATGCATAGGAGCTATTGCGATACAAAGGAAGGCTGTACATAGGATCGGAAGGAGAGATCAGGCAGAAACTACTTAGCCAAATGCATAATTCATCTCTAGGGGGCCACTTGGAACAGCAACACACATATAGAAAGATCAAGCGAATGTTCTACTTGCCAGGGCTCAAAAGCGATGTGGAGAAAATGGTGAGGAGTTGTACGGTATGCATACAAAACAAATCCGATGGTCAACCCTACGCCGGATTACTACAACTGATACCGGTTCCCAAACAAGCATAGAGTGAAGTGAGCATGGACTTCATAGAAAGGCTACCAAGGTCCAAAGGAAAGGACTCCACAATGGTGGTAATTGATCGATTCACTAAGTACGCCCATTTCATTTCTCTTACTCACCCCTACGCGGTTTCGGAAGTGGCCAGAGCTTTTTTTGTCACAGCGTACAGACTGCATGGGCTACCTAAAAAGAATCATTTCTGATAGGGATAGGATCTTTACAAGCGAAAGATGGCTGGAGCTACTCAAGATACTAAGAACCAAACTACACATGAGCTCAGCCTACCATCCCTAGACTGACGGACAAATAGAGAGGTTTAACCGATGTCTAGAGACCTATCTCTAATGTATGTGTTTCCAACACCCCCAAAGGTGGAATAAATGGATCACGCACATGGAGTGGTGGTACAACTCAAACTATCAAACCTCGCTCGGAATGACTCCCTACCAGGCCTTGTATGGGAACCCACCCCGAAGCTATTTGATAGCTAATCTTAGACAGGATTCATTGGGCGAGGTCACAG
Organism: Ananas comosus; assembly: GCF_001540865.1. Taxonomy (NCBI): domain Eukaryota; kingdom Viridiplantae; phylum Streptophyta; class Magnoliopsida; order Poales; family Bromeliaceae; genus Ananas; species Ananas comosus. The sequence continues at coordinate 4,855,787 of NC_033628.1, forward strand.
AATAGGCTAAAAAGAGGGTAAAAATGACAAGAGGGTTAAGAGACAACCTTTTGAGGGCTCAAAATAGGATGAAGTAGTTTGCCGAGAGTTTAAAGTCGACAACTTGGTCTACCTAAAGCTACATCCTTACTGTCAACAAATGGTGGTAGTGCGTAGGAATCTCAAATTATCGTCTTGCTACTTCGGGCCCTTTGAGATCCTGAAGAAGGGCCAGTAGCTTATCGGTTGCGTCTACCGAAGGGGTCAAAGGTACATCCTGTCTTCCATGTATCATTGCTAAAGAAGAGTCCACCAGAGGGAAGGCCTGTCTCAGCCACCAGAGGACAAGGATCATTTTGAAGAGGGAGGGATTGTAATGGAGAGGAGCATGAAGGATTAGGGCAAACGTGGGAGGCCGAAAAAGAGAAAAGGGATGTAGGGAGATAGATTCAGGAGTGTTCTGGGGAATGAAGCAGTATAAGTAGTGGTAGCGAGTCGGATTGTCAGGGATCGGGTTGGATCAGCTGTGCTGGACTGAGGATTGTTCACCGAGTTGTCCAACTCAAGCCCATGCGAGGAGCCTACCTAGAGAGGAGATCCAGCCCAGTAGCAGATTGAGAGCCCGGGAGACCCATTGGGATATTCTATTTTTTTATTATCCTTTAGTCTTTATGAAATTGCATATTAGTCCTTATGTAATAGGTATAAATAGAAAAGGGGCAAATGTAAGAGGATTTATGGAATAGAATCACTATTTTCTTCTCCAATATTCTCTCCGTCTCCTTCTTCTCCCCTTTCTCTTCATTTTCCTTTCTCTTCTGGATCTTCTTTTATTTCACCTACCCTCGATTCAATTTGAGGATTCCATCATCTCCATCATGAGATTCTCAGAGCACGTTTATCATCGGATTTGAGAGTGGATCAGGATATTACAGGGTCACCAAGCTCGATTGTTTATCTAAAACCATCTTAGGACGTCTTAGTTTGGGAGCGAATAGGTGATTGATGGATCATCATGGGGACGGTGGTTGATCCGATAAGATTGGTGCATAGGTCGCTTCCCTTTTTGGGTAGACGAGTCTCGAGTCAACGGTGTGGGGACACTGGAGCGAATATGTAGATGGTTGTTAGCAAACAAAGGTACCGAGCGTGACCAACGTGAGAAGTCACTTGGATGTCTACTCACTCGTCGGTGACTTACTCAATATTGCAGTAATGTGATGGTCCTTTGAACTGCGATGCCTCGGCTATTCATAATAAGATTACTGTAGTCTGATTGTACATACACTTGTCCCTAGCCATTCGAATTCTTGTGGTGTGTGTTTGCTGCAGTAGGTTCATTGTAGGAATAGGGTGTGTACCTATATAGAATCTATCTCTCTGGGTAGATAGAGGCGTTAGTCCTATGTGATTTACCAGACAGAGTTTAGAAAATCTTGGCTAGGGCAGAGTTAATAGCGAAAAAAGATTTCCGATATTAAAAACTCGAGTCGAATAAATTTAACATATGATAGACGATGGGGTTTGATGAGCTATTCTATGACCTCCGTTTAGTCGGGACTCATGATAGAAGGACGGTATCACACGATAACTGCTCCAAGAGGTTCAGTATTTCATTCTACTAGAATGCCGCTACATGCTGCTCGGTGTCACTAGTGGATTGTGAGATTCATGAGAATTATATGAATGATTGATAATTCTTATAGGGCAGAGTTGGAATTGTTCCAACCCACTTAAAAAAGTTTCAATGATATCGTTGATAGTGATCAAAATATATCTCACTATCAGATGGAATAGAACCTATAGGGTCACACACATAGGAGGTTGTGACTAATCAAATAGCTGGATCGTGATTTTTGAATCGCCGGATGACCTAATTGTTAATCTGTTGATAATTGGACTAATCTATAATGGTTACAAATTAGTGGTATTAAAGTACAAATGCTACTAGTAAGGACCTACAAATAGTTATTCAGTTGTAAGAGGACTTATGTGCAAATGTTGCATTATTAATTTGATTTGATCAAATAACGATTGAGTTCAAGTTGATTTAAATTAGGATTTAATCGATTGAACCAATTAAGAAAAAGATAAAAATAAATCTAGATTTATTCTTATCCTTAATGATAATGATAATATTAGGATTGATTTCATACAGGTCCTTGCAAATATACTGAATGACAAATATATCCCTATAAAGTTCAACTTTCATATGTTGTCCCTGCAAAAATCCTGATGTTTTCAAATATATGCCTACCGTTAGAATCCGTTAGAAAAATTTAGTTAACCATAGGTTAAATACTAAAACTTGGTTAATTTTTGACATTTTTGTCCCTAATATTATACTGTTATGGCTTTCGGAGGGACATATTTGTGATGGCAAAATTGAAAATATAAACAGTTCTCTGACGGTAATAAACTAGAGGGACATATTTGAAAATATTAGAACTTTTGTAGGGACAACATATAAAAGTTAAACTTTGTAGGGATATATTTGTCATTCACTATGTTTTCAGGGACCTGTATGAAATTAACCCATTATATTATTATATAATGGATTAATTATATCCCTCTTTATAAGATACGGGAGTTTTAGAAAATCTAGCCGCCATCTCTCTCTCTTCTTCTTTTTGATTTTCCAGCAAAAAAAGACGTCCTTTGCACGGGAGCTGACACCTCGGTGAGGACATCGATCAGATCGCCAATCTCGTGTGGATACTTATAGAGGCAAGATGCTTGTGTGGCTTTAAGAGAACTAATTCCACGATCATTATATTGCGGTGAAGATCTACCCGTGCAAAGTTGAAGATTAGATTTTTCTTTTCTCCTTTAATCTTAAACAACATGAAAGATCCTGTTTGAGTGATTTTAGAGACCTGACTTTGAATTTTAAAAATTAAATTTGTTTGATTTCTTTTTCCGCTGTAATTTTACCGTACGTAATTTTCTAACACCCGAATCCACTTTTTAGATCTATGATAATCACGAGTTACATTATGTTTTCATGTGCAGATTTTTTTATTTGCATTAGCTGTAAATAAATAAAATAGAATTTTGAGACCTAAATTTTAATCTCCTCATAAATATTAAGTCGAGCATTCTTTCGCCGTTGTAGTAGTGCGGGCGTTTTTCTGGTGTTGAATGGCACGACTGGTTATAGTGGTCAGTTGCATCGGAAAGGTGCAACCACTCTGTTAGTATAAGATGCTGTGGAGTAAAGATGGAGTTGGGCCCAATATCTATCAGGTGAGGGACCCAATGATGGCTTTGCCTACGCGTTTAAACGGAAGGTCAGACTTAACTAAGGAATGAGGCAAATATATGTCCGGTGAGGCCTACAGGATTTAGAGATCGATTATTGCAATTTGCTTGAGAAGTGTTGGATAAGAGTTGTCCACTAATCAATTTGCATGTAACATACCAGATTTTGGTATAAAAATAAAAATAAATAAAAATAGTGTGAGAAACTATTTTTATTGGATTTAGAAAAGTAAAACATAAGTCAGAAATGATTTGTGCTGAAATCAGAATGAAAACAAAAGATTTAGAATTTTCTGTTGGAAACGGGACAGATAAATTAGCAGAAAATGCAGTCTAAGAAAATTATGAAAACTGGAGGATAAGTCAGAATTATTTTTATGAGGCTAGATTTAAAGTTTCATATCATTTTGACACCTGCAAGGTGGAAAATAAAATCCGACAGCTATCTGATAAAGATTACAGTTCGGTACAGTTTTCGGTGACCAAACGGGGTCGAAACTGAAATATTAAAATTTCTTTGGACTTATTAAGTAAAACCGAACGTGGCTGGCAAATTTGAGTTCAAACGGATATTCAGGGAGCTCCGGCGAAAGATATCTTTCGAGCTGCCCAAAGTGAATAGTGCATATAAGGGATTTAATCCCTTCCTTCTCCCTTCTCCCTCAACCGTGCAACACACCACGCCACACACACACACGCACGCATACATAGAGGGAGAGAGAGAGAAACCTTCCTTTCTCTCTCTAAATCTCTCCCAAAATTGATCGATTTGGTGGAGATTGAAGCTTGGAAGTGAATCATCTTCATCTTCTTCATCTTCTCCATAGTTTGGAGCAAGCTTTGAGGTGAGCATCTTGAGCCCTCTCATAGTAGATCTCGAGGATTAGTTTTGTATGCTTTAGAGATGGATTTAGTAGAATGCTTAGATGCTAATTAGAGGTTTATTGCTTGATTCATGAAGTTAAATAGTGGATTTAGCAATAATGGCATCTAAGGCTTCAAAAATGGGGTTTTATAAAATGTATGGGTTTGATCTAAATTGAGCTTATATAAACCTAATTGCTAGGTATACGAACGCGTTGGCGAAGTCGATTCGGCGATTCGTCGAGCCTACGCGAAGTTATTAAAGAAACAGACGTTTAGGCTTCGTTTCCACCTGGAGGGCCGAGGCGACTTCGTAAAGTCATGAAAATGGATTTGGAGCACCGTGGCACATAACCGAAGACCTATAATTTTTGGAGCCGCGATTCGACGTATGGTTGGTGAGTATTAGCAAAATCGGGCCAAACCGGGTGCCGGATGCCGCGGAAGGCCAATTGCAAGTGACTACAAGCAATCGGAAAGCATTTTGAGGTGGGTTGTGTTTCCCGAAGCGACTAGGTCGCCTGTATGTCTAAGATAAATGTTCATCATTGATGCATGTAGTGGTAGCTATTGATATAGAAATGCTAGAATGCATGTATGAATGATGCTAGTTAAAAGCATGAGGTAAATGACATTTGCATGTTAACATAAAGTAGAGAACATGCTAGTTGTAATGCATAATGATAAGTTGTAAATAATGCTAGTTTGGATAAGCATGTTATATAAATGCTAGATATTGCATGTTAATTATCTAAAGTAAGATGCTAAAAGATTGCACATGAAGTGACACAATGTTAATGTTAGATGATGCAAGCTAACATATAGGGGTTTACGTTAATGGAAATGTGCATATGGACAATCTATATATATTAGATCGAGTGGCATTAAACCTAGAGTTATGGACATAGGTTGGACATGGATGTTTTGAACCTAGTGTGAATAAACATAGGTTGGGCATGAACCTAGTGTTAAAGAACATAGGTTGGACACCAAGTGGTATTAAACCTAGTGTCATGAACCTAGCAAACACTTATGGCATTTGAGCATGTGTATTTTGTATCATTCATGCATGATAGGGCTAAGTACATGTGAACCTTGGTTGCTTTCAATGACATGATTCTAACGTAGTTGAATATAGAGAAAGGTAGAATTATAATGGACATGTACGTTAGGATCCTATTATTGTGTGAATGTGAGAGTTGGACTTGGACATTAGTAAACAAAGGCGACATTAACAATAGAGACATGATTGGCATCAAGAAAGTGGTTGTTAAACATAGTTTAACCATATTGACATTTGACCAAGTTGACATAGAGAGTGGCATGATTAAATAGGTAGGAACCTATTGTGACATTGGCATTGTGACTAGTGGCTATGTATCCTCAAGTTGAGGGTTCGGTCGATACTCACGATAAGTCTTGGCTCGAAGGTGGTAGCTCCCCCTCGGGCAGTGTGCTCTGGAGTTGACACCACTGGGTCGTAGCGTAATTCTTCCCAGAGGACGGTCCCGTCGAGTCGTAGCGGAATTCTTCTCGATAGTATGGATTTGGGTTGTGAGTTATTGGGGTTAACAAATGTTAACCGGTAAGATTAGGTAAAAGCCAAAGTGAGCGTGAAAAAGCATGGATTATGAGCTATAGATTGGGTATCCCTGTCGAGTGGATTTTTGGGGCTGAGGTGTATGTGAGACGTCCATCACCTCGAGCCTGAATGTATGCGGTATTCCGCAGATGATTGACTCGAGACCGAGTCGGGTGGTTAGCTTGGCTAGGGTAGAGAAAAACCTTAGGAGCAAATAACCAATGATGTAAAGTGACAAGATGTATAAATTATGAAAAAGCTATGGATAGCATGATAGAAAGTAAAATCATTTATTCCACTTGTATGGTTGCATGGTTTCATATTGCATATCGCGAGGCATGACATGTAGTTCAATATCGGGTAAATGTATAAATATCTGTTATATGTTATTGGACTAACCCGTTGCAGTGCCTCATTAGACTATTGGTTGAGCTTTTCCCTTGGGTGGCCGTACCCACTGGGAACCATGGAGTTGGTTCTCACCCCATGTTGTTTTGGGGTGTTATAGGTTCACACGTGAGCGGCGCGGCGGCACGAGGCGAGGGCGTAGCTCCGTAGTTAGCGCCCTACCACCGAGACCAGAGATAGCGGTACCCTAAGTCAGCTACTTAGGGATGTAAGAAAATGAAAGGAATAAAATTGCAATAATTTGTAATAAAAGTATGATTGTATTTGGAAGTTAAATGTAATATGTACTTGTGATGTAAAATGTATCTAGTGAATGTGAATGCTTGTAATAACAAGTAGATTATGTTTTTGATACTTTCTTATGTAATCTTTGATTGAAATGTGTTCCTTGTTGGAACTTTGTACATTGTATTGATTGCGACGCCTTGCACGTACAGGGTAGACTCTGTCTGCGGTACAGGAAAAATCCTTTCCATTCGGTGGTCTGTTGGCGTGCCCGAAACCGACCAAATAGGCGGGCTCGGGGAGTGATGTCGCCAATATTTGTCAGGTGAGGTAGTATATAAACTGGTAGGACCGCAGTACCCAATTGAAATCTTTGTTGCATTGGGTTTCTGTTTCTCTACTCGAGGAGTGTAATAGACTCAAGAAAATAGTGGGATACTAAAATTTATTTTTAAAATTCCTAAAACAAAATTTTTTTTAAAAAATTCAAATATCTAATTTGAATCTTTACCCTTTGTAAAAGAAAATGTCAGCTTCCAATCTTCTTTCTAGTATTCTTAAAATAAACCATTTAATCAAAATGAATTACAAAGGATGGCTAATAAATTTAAAAATAGTTTTAAGTTCTGAGAAGCTCTATAGTGTTCTTGACCAGGAAATACTCATGTTACCAAATCGTCCAATAATTGACCAAAAGGCAATTTGTTCATGATTATTCTTTGACAATGATCAAAGACCTCAAGGAGCTTGAGAAGCTCGGCATGAAAATGGATAAGAAATTGCAAATTGATCTGATCATGCAAATCCTTTCTATTTCATATGGATATTTATTATAAACTACCATATGAATAAAATTGATTACACCAACGCAGAGTTATTAAACATGTTGGTAATAACGGAGGGGACTTTGAAAAGTTCAAAGGGCTCGGTTCTCATTGTGGAACGAGCTTCTTCTTCCAAAAGAATGTCTAATTGGAAGAAGAAACCCGCGAAGAAACAAAAGACGGAAAACAAGCCCAAGTAGGAAGCTCCTAAGAAGAAAGCCACTGACAAAGAAAAATATTTCCACTGCAATATTGATGGTCATTAGAAAAGGAATTGTCTTGTCTATCTGGAGAGCCTGAAGAATAATGAGAAGGTCACACCTTCAAAAGGTATGTCAAACTTGCTTATAATAGAAACTAACCTAAAAGTTTCCTTTACTTCCAGTTGGGTCATAGACTCTAGTTCTAGTTCTTATTTGTATACTTCAATGTAGGGTCGAGGGAAAGTAGAGGCTAACCATAAGGATAGGCAACGGCCAAGAGTTGCTGCCCTGGCTACTGGCACTTATCATTTGCGACTATGGCCAGGACATATTTTATTACTTAAAGATTGTTATTATATTACTTGCTGCTAGCAGGAATTTGATTTTTGTTTCTTCTTTAGCACATGACGGTTATATTTTTAATTTGAATAAAAACTACTGCATAATTTATTTTAGAAATAAAATTATTGACAGTGATTTTATGATTGACAGTCTTTATCATTTACATATGGATGTATCTGTAAATATTTTTGAGCAGATAGCGAGTGTCGTTGGGTCTAAAAGACCTAGAGATGAGATGAACCTAATGTATATGTGGCACCTCAGGCTTGGTCATATTGGAGAAGAAAGTATTAACAAATTGGATAAAGATGAGCTTCTTAGCTTATTGACTTCTGAGTCTTATCCAGTTTGTGAATCTTGTCTTTAAGAAAAAAATAACTAAATTATCCTTTGTAGGATAAGGAAAAAGGGTTTCTGAGATACTTGCCCTGATACACACTGATGTGTGTGGCCCATTTGATGTGCATGTTAGAGGTAGTTATCTCTACTTTATAATCTTTACTGATGATTATTCACGGTATGAGTATGTATATCTTATGAGATACAAATCTGAGACTTTTGAAAAGTTCAATGAATTAAGATATGAAGTAGAAAAGCAAACTGAAAAATTCATCAAGGTTCTTCAATCAGATGGAGGAGGAGAATATCTTAGTAGAGAATTTCTAAACTATCTCAAAGAAAACTGTATAGTCTTACAATGGACTCCTCTGGAAACACCTCAACTCAATGGATTGTCGGAACGGAGAAACCGAACCTTATTGGATATGATTTGATCCTTGATGAATTTTACTAGTCTTTCTTTATTTCTTTAGGGACATGTTTTACTTACCGTAGCTTACTTGTTAAATAGATTACCCTCTAAATCTGTTCCTACCATATCGTATGAGATGTGACATGGTAAGAAGCCAAGTCTTAGTCATATAAATATTTGGGGATGTCCGGCCCATGTCAACAGACTGCAAGTAGACAAGTTAGAGACTAGATCTTAGAAGGCTTGTTTTATTGGATATTCTAAAGAATCTTTAGGTTACTACTTTTATATCCTAGAGGATCACAATATAGTTGTGAGCCAACATGTTACTTTCTTGAAAAAATAGTTTATTCAAGAAGCAGCTAGTATGAGAAAAATTGAGCTCGAAGAGTCACTGAAGAGTAACGAGTCGTCAAACCTACAGAAGTTATTCAAGCTGAGACAGTACATGTTGTACCTCCTCCACCTCGTAGATCACGTAGAATCGCCCATCCTTCCAAAAGATGCTTAGGTATTCTTACAAAGGATGTAAAAAAAATATTTTTCATGGGAGATAGCGAACATAGAGATGATCCCAAAACTTACAACGAGACGATGTCTGACATCGATTCTAAGAAATGGTTGGAAGCCATGAAGTCAGAAATTGATTTAATGTACTCCAACTAGGTTTGGATTTTGGTAGATCCACCAGAAGGTATAATACCTATCGGGTGTAAATGTATCTACAAAAGAAATATAGGTTCGGATAAAAAGGTAGAGACCTATAAAGTAAGGCTGGTGGCGAAAGGCTGTAGTCAACACGTAGACATTAACTATCAGGAGACTTTTTTGTCTGTGGCCATGTTTAAATCCATTCAAATACTGCTTGCCATTACAGCATAGCATAATTATAAGATCCGGCCAATGGATGTAAAAACTGCCTTCATAAATGGATATCTTGTGGAAGATATCTATATGGAGCAGCCTATTGGTTTCACTTCCAGTGATGAAAGTCGCAAAGTATATAAACTACAACGGTTTGTATATGGACTTAAGCAAGCATTTCATAGTTGGAATACTTGTTTCAACGACGTGATAAAATTGTATGATTTCGTTAAAAACGAGGAGAAAGCATGTGTTTATAAGAAGGTCAGTGGGAGTGCTATTACATTCCTCGTATTGTACGTGGACGACATTCTCCTAATTGGGAATGATATTCCAACACCGACTTCGGTTAAGGTATGGTTGTTTAAAAATTCTCGATGAATGATTTAGGGAAAGTATCTTATATTTTGGGGATTAAGATCTATAGTGATATATCTAAAATGATGCTAGGCCTCTCACAGGAAATGTACATATAGGAGATGCTGAGGACATTTGGCATGAAAAACTCTAAAAAAGGATTTTTACCCCTTAGGCATGGAATTTATCTCTCCAAGAAGATGTGCCCTAATACATTTGAAGAGGTTCAATGTATGAAGATCCCTTGTGCTTCAGTTATAGGGAGTCTCATGTACACCATGTTATGTACACGACCTGATATCGCTGTTGCTGTGAATGTCACAAGCAGATATCAATCTAATCTAGGCGAGGAGCACTGGACTGCTATAAAGAACATACTCAAGTATTTAAGAAGAACTAAGGATATATTCTTGGCCTTTGGAGGAGGAGAGTTGAAAGTATAAGAATATACTGAATTAGATTTTATGTCTGATGTTGATGATAGAAAGTTATGTGTGTTCTTGTGTAATAGGGGCTCGGTGTATTATAAGAGTTCCAAACAACTAATTATTGTTGACTCTACCATGGAGGCAGAGTATATCGCCACATCTGAAGCTGTAAAAGAAGCCTTTTGGTTTAAGAAATTTGTCGCGGAATTAGGTGTGATGCTATCAGATGCCGTACCACTTTATTGCGACAACAATGACGCCAAGTCTAAGCACATAGAGCGGCAGTTTCATATTATACACGACTACCTCGATAAAAAATACATCGAGGTGTAGAGAGTAGACTTCGCAGATAACATGACAGACCCATTAACTAAATCTCTTAGTCAGCAGAAGACTGAAGCCCACTTTGAGAAGATAGGGCTTAGGTACACGAGTGATTGGCTTTAGTGTAAGTAGGAGATTGTTAGATGTATACCCTAGAAGCCAACTAGGTCAACACATGTATTATTTTTAGGACATAAATTTATATTTTATTTAAAATATTATTAATAAATTTAGGTTCTTATTTTCATTCATATTGTGTATGTGTCTATGAATCGTCCAACGAATTAATAAGATGATGACATATATTCTAAGAGTTGAGAATTTGAGACATGTGTCATTAGTGGTTAATTCCTAAATGCTCCCGATTGATGGATCATCACGTGGACGATAATTGATCTCGTGAGATTGGTGCATAGGTTGATTCCCTTTTTGTGTAGACGAGTCTCGAGTCAATAGTGTGGGGACACTAGAGTGAATATACAGGTGGTTGTTAGAGAACAAGGGTACCGAGTATGACCAACGCGAGAAATCATTTGGATATCTACTCACTCGTCATTGACTTACTCAATGTTGCAGTAATGTGACTGGTCCTTTGAACTGCGGTGTCTCGGCTATTCACAATGAGATTATTGTAGTTTGACTGTACATACACTTGGTCCCTAACCATTCGGATCCTTGGGTTGCATGTTGGCTGCAGTATAGGTTTATTATAGGAATAGGGTGTGTACCTATATGAAATCTATCTCTCTTGGTAGATAGGGGCGTTAGTCCTATGTGATTTATGAGACCGAGTTTAGAAAACCTTGGTCCAGACAGAGTTAATAGCGGGAAAAGGGTTTTTGATTTTAGAAATGCATGTCGAAAATTTTGACATATGACAAATGATGGGGTTTGACGAGCTATTCCATAACGTCCGTCTAGTCAAGACTCTTGATAGAGGAACAGTATCACATGATAACTGTACTAAGAGATTCAGTATTTTCACTATAACAGAATTAGGTTATAGGGACATATTTTTCGGACACGTTTGTGTAAGTGTCCTATTTATGCTAAAACTTTTAAAAAATTCTATTAAGGCCTAAATATAAAGCCCGATTCAACTAAAAATAAAAAGTTACTCTACTCAACCCACCCCACTGAGCCTATTCGTCCCGATTACAAACAAAGAAGAAAAAAAAAGAAATATCGATCACCATCTCCCCTTCTCTCCTCACTCAATCCGCTGAAACTTTAGACGAAAAGCCCCTTGCTCTCCTCCTCCTCCTCCGCACCGTAGCCGATGAGGTAGGGTTTTGGCGGTTGCTAAATGCTTAAATAAGTGTTGGTAAATTAGCAGCATTCTTTTTCAGTTATACCGACACTCTTAAACTGTCACTATATACCTAGCGACCCCACATATAGCAACACTTTTTAAAAGTGTCGGTAATTTAGCTAGTAGCACTATTTTTGAGCTGTACTAACATTTAAAAGTGTCGCTATATACAGTTTTTGTTGTAGTGTCCATTCTATTAGAATGGTACTATATGCTGCTAGGTGTCACTGGTGGATTGTGAGACTCATGAGAATTATCTGGATAGTGATCATAATATATCTCACTATTAGATAGAATAGAACCAATGGCGTCACACATGTAAGAGGTTGCGACTGATCAAATAGCTGGAGCACGATTTTTGAATCGCCGGAGGATCTAATTGTTAATATGTTGATAATTGGACTAATTTGTAATTGTTACAAATTAGTAGTATTAAAGTGCAAATGTTGGTAGAGTGGACATACAAATAGTTAGTAAGTTGTGAGACTACTTATGTGAAAATGTTGCATTATTAATTTCATTTGATCAAATTAGGATTGAGCTCAAGCCGATTTAAATTAGGATTTAATCGATTGAACCAATTAAGGAAAGCATAAAAATAAATCTAGATTTATTCTTATTCTTAATGATAATTATATTACTAGTGTAAGCCCGCGCTTCACGGCGGAAAATTTATGTAATTTANCAAAATACAAAAGATGATAACTAAAGGATATGCAACTAAACCAAAATATGAAAGCAACTCGGGTGGTCTCTAACTATGGCACGATACCTTTACCGCAATCATCCGCTGGCTCGCTCGATCCCGGCTCTGTGGAAAATGGGGTGTGAGAACTACAACAAAGTTCCCAGTGGGTTCGGCAACCAACCACGCCGACTTTCCCACTAAGTCTAAATCAGGCATAATAGAAGAAAAGAGATATAGATAGTAACCAAACTATACAAAAACAGCTAATATGCCTTAACAAATAGTAATGCGATGCTCGATAAATTACTCATGATGAATGCAAGGTCATAATCTCATTGCCCGATCTCTTGGCTAACCGGTAGGTTTCGCCCTCAACAACTCGCTAACCAAATCCCTACTATCGGAAAAATACCCGCTACAACCCGATGGGACCGTCCTCTGGGGAGATACTCGCTACGACCCAGTGATGATAACTCCGGAGCACATCGCCCGAGGGGGAGCTACCGCCCTCGAGCAAGGACTTACAGGTGAGTATGATCCAATCCTTAACTATAAGGATGTCAAGTTCAATCCATTCCTTAACTATAAGGAAACAATGCACATATGACACTTAACTCTAAGGTCGTTATCACACTTTTACTTGCATTCTTTTACTTTCACTAGTGTCATATACACTACTATGTTCTTGTACACATGCCACACTTGTTTTCTAAGTGTTCCAACTCTAGCACTCTCGACTCATTATTGTCGCTTTCTACTTCTATGTCAAGATGTCACATTTGTTTACTAAGTCCACTAAATTCTTGTCACTTGTCATGCATAAATAGGGTTTATAAATTCTCACAATCCTGCTAGTATCCACATGCATTTGTACTCACAACATACAATGAAATGCTCACATATAACTTTACTATACAATTTCATGCTCAATACATATATGCTTAAATATAACACTTTAGACATAAAAGAAATTCCGAGGTTCTTGGTATGCAACACCCACCTTAGATGGTTGAGAGGATGCTACGGTAAATTTCTCGGGATTTTTGAAGCCTTACTTTTTCGCTTGCGACAAAACGAAGCCAAATTAGGCTTTTTCACAATAACTTTATCTAAACCTTTTCGTAACGTCAAACAGAGTTGTCCCACTTGTCGGGAATACTCCTAATTAGGTTTCTACAACATCAATTTGTCTTAAAAACATTCGGAGGCAAAAGCCCCAAATTGGGTGCCCTAATGTTGCCATTTGCAAAATCCTAGGTTTTGATCTCTAAAACAAGCAAAAGAGAGCTTGTCCAACATCTAGAAGTTTATTTAGAACCATCTAAACTAATTCTAGGGCTTAGAATGCAAACCTTAAGAATCCACCATTAGAGCACATGAGGAAAACTAGGGTTCTCATGTGTTCTAAGCCATTACTAGGTTTCTATACATGAGAGAAGATCAAAACCTAGTTTTCTAAGGCATAAAACCAAACCCTAAACTTATTGTCACAAAATACCTCACCTTAGCCCAAAGCTCTCTAATGTCCACCTTGTAGGAGAGATCCCAAGCCTCCAAAACCACCAAAAATCCTTCTCCTCCTACTCCTCCTTACTCGTTGGAGAGGTTTCTAGAAAGAGAAAGAGAGAAATGAGAGGGAGTGAGGTATGGGCTGTGAAAGAGAGAGGAGAGGGTGTTTGGGGTATTAACATGTTGTAACAATTACAAATAAACCCTTCACTTCTTTCTATTTGCAGCAAATTTCATTGTTGCTGCTAGACTAAAGTGTACCGGTACACTTTGTTCTGTCACCGGTTACACGATTACGCAGAGAGCAACCCGAGAGCAATTGCTCGGATTTTACCAAAGTGTACCAGTACACACCAGGGGTGTACCGGTACATTTCCGCGAAAACTCAAACCCGAGAGTAGCTTCCTCTTGGCCTGCAGGGCTGTACTGGTGACAACTCGATGGTTGTACCGGTACATTTTGCCATCATGCTATTTTGCGCCGTTTTTTATTCTGTTTCGCGCCGTTCGATGCTAAAATCTTTCTAACACCTTTCAAGCTCATTTTTAGCTCTTCTAACATTGTTGGAATGCTAATTGGAACTTGTCCAACTTTCTCTTTTGACAACTTTAACCAATTTTGCTAAAGTTCGATAATTTCTTCCGGGTTTCGATACGTTACAGAAGGGTCAGCCGATCCACCATGAGGCCCTCGCTCTGTGGACCGCGTGCAGGAACCCCCGTGAGCCTCGCCAGCTACCCTCACGCGCCGTCAACGATGGGACCCGCCGAATGCGGAGAGCGCAGCGTTAGGGCTCTGGCTCTCGGCTCGCGTCTGCGCCAGCGCTGGAGCCCGGCCTCGTGCCCGCGGCAGCGTCCGCCCCGCGGCCTTGCTAGCTCCTCCGCCTCCCGCTACCACGTGTGCAGGGGGGCCGCCCGGCGCACGGTCGCGCCGCTTGGGTGCGCACACGCGCACGCGAGAGAGAGAGAGAGAGAAGGAGCCGGGGAATGGGGAGAGGAAGAGAGGGGGAGAGAGAGAAAGAGAGAGAGAGCCGGGGGGCCTACCATGTGCGCGGGTCCCCTCTCGCGGGCGCACGGGAGCAGAGAGAGGGAGAGAGAGACTGAGCTCAGGGAGAGAGAGACTGAGCTCTCTCTCTCTCTCTCTCTCCTTCTACTCTGCTCTCTCTCTCCCTCCCTCTGTTCTCTCTCTCTCCCCCTCTCTCTGTATGCTCTCTCTCTCTC
>NC_033628.1:4871301-4941883 GCF_001540865.1 Ananas comosus
AGAGAGAGAGAGAGAGAGAGAGAGACGGGGGGCGCCTGCCATGTGCGCGACCCGCGCCCTTCTCGCGTGGGCACGCGAGGAAGAGAGAGAGAGAGGGAGAGAGAGAAAGAGAGAGAGAGAACCCGAACTGAAAAGGGGAGCGAAGGGATCGGGCAGAACTGAGAAGGGGGGTCCGCTGAGGAGACGACATGTGGTCACAGTAAAGTTCTCCTTTTAATATATCTATTGGTTATAGAATGGATTAATTATATCCCTCTTTATAAGATACAGGAGTTTTTTGAAAACCTAGCTGTCATCTGTCTCTCTTCTTCTTTTCGATCTTCTAGCAAAAAAATTGTCCTTTGCAAGGGAGCTAACACCTCGGTGAGGACATCGATCAGATTGCCAATCTCGTGTGGATACCTATAAAGGTCAGATGCTTGTGCAGCTTTAAGAGAACTAATTCCACGATCATCATATTGCGGAGAAGATCTACCTGCGCAAGGGTGAATATTAGATTTTCCTTTTCTTCTCTAATTTTAAACAACATGAGTATTCTTGTTTGTGTGGTTTTAGATATTGGATCTTGAATTTTAAAAATCAAATTTGTTTGATTTTTTTTCTGCTACGATTTTATTGTATGTAATTTTCTAATAGTCAGGACATCATCAAGGATAGCAAAGAGGATGTAGTTGTAGCGTGCGGTCGAACGGCGGCGTTCTGGATCCTAGCGATAGGAGATGGTGGTGTCTGGGTGGTAGAAGGCGGAGAATGGAGAGTCACGGTGGATGATTGGAATGCCGAATCCCTGGCTGCTCTTGTTGGTGGGATAAGATGCTTGGAGAGAGAGGGAACGAACAAATGTAGAGGAGAGAAAAAGCAATAATTGGAATGTTAGTAAGAATTCCATGGTTTAATTGCTAATTATCATTATTTAATTTGCGCTAGTATCGGTT
This sequence comes from Ananas comosus, assembly GCF_001540865.1. Taxonomy (NCBI): domain Eukaryota; kingdom Viridiplantae; phylum Streptophyta; class Magnoliopsida; order Poales; family Bromeliaceae; genus Ananas; species Ananas comosus. The sequence goes on from NC_033628.1 coordinate 4,872,237, forward strand.
GGGACTAGAAATAGATAAAGGCATTATGCGAATTAAGAAGAGCATTAATGTCTGATTTGGACCTAAATTATTAGGTCATTACCTACATGGAAGTTCGGATTCTTGAAATATTGCCAGGATGACAAATATGTAAATTTAAAAAATATGGTGTGATTCTGTAAAAATACAAAATTAATAAATTTTTTATGCAAAAATATCAAAAACTAATGACCAAACATGAATTTGTCCAAGAAATAATAGTTAACAATCAAACATAATTTTATTTTGAGGAATGCTTCAATACACTATAAATATTAAAATTTAATCTCTTAATTAGTAAAAGTATAGTTGGAATTTGCATGAAGTAACATGTTGAACACGTTACCGATTTGAATTAGTTAACATGACAATATTGGAAAAAAAATTAGTATATACCAAATTTGTCACAATCCTTTAAATATTAAATATCTTATTTATCTTAATAACTTACCAAATTAGATGATACCCAATTTGTTAAGTATCCAGCTCAAAAAAATATTGAATTTAAATTTAATTTTTGAAATTGGTATTGTAATGTAAAATTTTAATTTTGAAATTTATATTAAACTTTTAAATTTGAATCTAAATTGAACTTTTAATCTTAAAGCCAAATTTTAATTTTTGATTTAAATTGAAATTTTGAATTGGAACTAAAAGTTTTATTTTAAATCTGTGTTTTATATTTAAAAAAATTAAATTTGATTTATAAAGTTTTAAATGTTGTTTTGAATTTAAATTTACAGTTTGGTTGTAATTTGAANTGTTGTAGTGTCCATTCTATTAGAATGGTACTATATGCTGCTAGGTGTCACTGGTGGATTGTGAGACTCATGAGAATTATCTGGATAGTGATCATAATATATCTCACTATTAGATAGAATAGAACCAATGGCGTCACACATGTAAGAGGTTGCGACTGATCAAATAGCTGGAGCACGATTTTTGAATCGCCGGAGGATCTAATTGTTAATATGTTGATAATTGGACTAATTTGTAATTGTTACAAATTAGTAGTATTAAAGTGCAAATGTTGGTAGAGTGGACATACAAATAGTTAGTAAGTTGTGAGACTACTTATGTGAAAATGTTGCATTATTAATTTCATTTGATCAAATTAGGATTGAGCTCAAGCCGATTTAAATTAGGATTTAATCGATTGAACCAATTAAGGAAAGCATAAAAATAAATCTAGATTTATTCTTATTCTTAATGATAATTATATTACTAGTGTAAGCCCGCGCTTCACGGCGGAAAATTTATGTAATTTAACAATTTGAAAATTTAAATTTTAAAAAATACATTTTATCTTAATTCAGTTTGTATATTTTGAATATATGATTTTATATAGAGTTTTGTTGATTTCTAATTTTTCTAATTCTAAACTTTTATATGCATCGAATAACTCGCTATAATTTTGAATTTTTAGGAATTCAGCTAGGTAATTTGACATTTCATGATATATTTAGTAAATTAATATATGTAATTTTTAAAATTTTAAACTTTATAATTCGAATATAAAATTTAAAATCTACAATTTAGAAACTAAAATTTAAAATTTAAAATAGGGAAATTTAAAATTTAGTTTTAGTAATTAAGGAAAAATATACAATTTTAAATTTTAAGTTTTAAATTTTAAATTTCAACATTTAATATTTTAAATATTAAATTATAAATTGAATTTTAAGAAAATCAAATGTTAAATTTTAAATGGTGAAATNTGATCAAAATTTATACGGTGTATCGAAGTATTCCTCTTTTATTTTTATTCTTTCTTAAAGTTGCTCTAGAAGTAAAGAAAATCAATCTTAACACCGCCTTAAATAATTAACTAGTCACTGTTGCTTCTAGAGATTTAGCAGCTGGCGACATCTTGTATATAGAGCCTCCTGTTGATCACGTCATACCCGACGTTCTTATTCTGCTGCGCCATGCTGCCAAAGATGGACACGTCAGTAACAGACACCATGGCGAAGCACAAAACAGATTTGTCTTTCAAATTGAAGAAGTTTTCGGGCGGCAACACGACATCAAGAAGCGCGAAGTGGAACGTGAGGTTCGGTATCTTCCCTCCCTTCAAATCAGCCTTCGTCCCCTGGTAGCACAATGCCGGCGCATCGTCGCCCCCACCGATGGGCTTCAACGTTATTTTGCCTGCCAATTTCTTCACAATCAAGTCATACGCTGCAGGGAATAGATATGTGTATGTTGCGCCCGAGTCGATTAAGATGCCGCCGCTGTCATTAGTAGCTCTTTTAAACGTTCCGGGGGGCAAGTATAACCTCTCGGAGTCAACACTGATGTCCGTGAGGCTTAGGTAGTAAAAAACGACTCCGCGCGCCCGCTCTACGAGCTCCAGAGTGGTGTAGCCGCCTGCCATCAGCGCGCTGCTGCCGAAGACCAGCTGGCTGCCCTGTGACCCCGGTGGCCCTAGACAGTACGAGAACTGTTCTGAACCCACCTGGCTGGCAAACGACAACGGCCCACCGCTCAACCCGAGTATGCCGGCTTCGTTACGGGTGAAGACACCCTTGTTGTATTCCCCGCAGCCGAAGGCCACGTCGCTGAGGGAGATGTCCTTGCCGCTGTTGGACCCGACGGTGAATGTGTCATACGAGAAATAGCCTTTGCTGTAGGAGCTGTCACCATAGAAGACGCTGTACAGGCACTTCTTGTCCAAGCTGCAGATGCTTTTGGAGAGCTCATTGCAGCCAGCGGAGTTGCAGTCGTAGATCCCGTAGGTGGACGACTTGTTCGGGTCGAAGGGCGGGTAGCTTTGAGGGTAGCACTGCGGGCACGGGAGGCACTGGGTCCATATCAGGCTACTGCCGGTGTCGATGTTCAGGTAGAGTTTGTAAGGCGGCGTGCCTATTGCCAGCCGCGTCAGGTAACTGCCGCCGTCGGGGAACACTGGCGTCAGTACGTCATCAAGGGTAGCCGAGAGGATGTAGTTGTAGCGTGCGGTCGAGCGGCGGCGTTCTGAATCCCAGTGTTCGAAGATGGTGGCGTCTGGGCGGTAGAAGGGGGAGAGCGGAGAGTCACGGTGGATGATGGGAATGCCGAATCCGTGGCTGGTCGCGTTAGTCGTATAAGAAGCTTGGAGAGAGAAGGAACAAGCGAATGCAGAGGAGAGAAAAAGTAGTAATTGGAATGTTACTAATAATTCCATGCTTAATTGCTAAATTTTATTTTTATTATTTAATTTGCGTGAATATCGGTCGTGACTAGAAATAGATAAAGGCATCATGCAAATTAGGAAGATCATTAATGTCTGATGATTTGTTCCTAGATTATTTGGTCCTTACCTACATTTAATTTTGTATTCTTGAAATATTTACTCGGATGACAAAGGAGGAAGAGAGTTATTGCTTAGATTTGTAGATTATTAAACATTGATTTGCTTGCATGCAATTGAATATTGGGGTCTAGTGGATTTTCTTTCGGAGTGCATGGAAAGTAGAAGGCACCCGTTTCTATTGTCATTTATATTAGATTTGGAGTAGAGAAAATATAGAGAATTAGTTGGGTGTAGTTGAGGAATCTTAGAAATTTTTACCTTATTTTAGTCCTTATACACACTGACCAATATTAGCTATATATATTGTACTTAATCATAAATAAATATAATAGAGAAGTTATTATTTCAAACTCTCAAATTCTTGCATGGTATCTGTTGGTCGCCGTATTTTCCGACCCCTGACCCGGTCAATGATCCTCCTCGGGGAGCGTGTTAGGGTGAGGAACGGCTGTGGATAGTGACCCTCAAAGTTTGCGCCCTTCGACAGATCAAGCGATTCGGTTGACGAAGGATCGAGCCAGCCGGGTTCGAAAACCACTACTATTTGCTTCGGTTCGGCTGGAATGAGCCGAATGTACAGAGCAGGCCGGAAACTAAACCGGAAGAAGAGCCGAATGGTTAAAGCAACACGAGATTTGGTCGGCTTGAAGAGCCGAAATAACTTTCTATTAATTGACTGATGGGAAGTACAAGGATGGGTATGTAGTTTACAACGGAGTGATGCTCGTGGGGCAGACAGACTCCAGGGTTCTACTTAGCGAACTACTCCTAGAAAAAGCAGTAAAATTACAAGTAGACTACTCTTAGAAAATGCAGAAAATTGTGAGAAAATAAGGATGGTCTTTTGTTCACAGGGAAAAAGACCCCTTTTTAGGGCATTATTGACCTATTTATAGATCGCCCCTTGATCAGTTATTGCTCTTACACAATCGGCTACTATCTCCTAAAATCCCGGAACACCTCCAATCGATTGGACCCGCTTACAACTGCTTGCGGTTATTGTAACTTCCTTCAATTGGCGCGATGATTTTCTTTAAAATTTTTCCGGTGCTCCTGGTGCACGACCGGATTAATGCTTTTGAAGGGAATACCAGCATACCACCTGTCTGCGTCTAATTGGCTCAACAATTACCCCCTCATCAGCTTTCAAAGTAACACTTCGGTAGCTGACGTGATCCGAGACGCGATTACTTTTCAACTTCCTGGTATGGTTTCGTCTCAACCGTCTCTTTTTCTGCTGCCGAAATCCTGCCATCGCTTCAATAACAAGCCGATCCGAGGCGTGGTTCTCAGTCCAATTAAATTCAAATTCTCTGTACGAGTCACTGACGTGATCTGAAACATGATCCTTTGCATGGTTCAATCTTGGCCGTCCATTTTCTTTTTTACGGCCCCGATCTCGCCCTCTACTTTTGTCTTATCTGCGGCATTAATTAGGTCATCTTAATTACCGCCATCTATTCATCATTATAGCTGCTCTCGGAACTCGCTTCGATGCGACGGTTCGACACGACGGCCTTTTCTTCTTCTCCAAGCTTCTCATTCCCTTTGTCTTTTCTGTTCGTTTTTGTTTCTTCCTCGTCTTCTCCGACGAAACCTCTCCTTCGCTTCTCTTTCTTCTTCTTCGTCTTCTCTTATTTCCTTTAATCTTCATCTCTCATTCACAGCTTCTACTCATTCCATAGTTTCTTTTCACTTCGAGTAATGGTGCCACTCCCGCCTTTACCTACTCGTCTTTCGCTGGATTTTACCTTGCTTAAATCGTATCTCAAAACGGACCCTACTAGATTCATTTTGGGTCTCTCTTTTACTGAAGACCCGCTTGCTGATGACTTCCCTTATTCTGACGACGATCTTCCATTAGTGGCCAAATCCATACATCTCCATTCTTGGTACCCTTCAGCTTCAACAGAAAAAAGTATGCGAACTTGGCCTAGTGTTTCGGATGCTTATTTGGCTTGGTCAGATCGAGTGGAAGCCGCCTATGGTGATATCTGGCGGGACATTGGGGTCTATGAAGCTATTCGGCTGTCTTGGAAACCTCTGGTAGCCGGCAACCTTCTTTTGGCTTCTGCTCTCTGTTTCTGGTCCCCTGTTTTCAATATTTTTCTTTTTAAAGGAGGACCTCTTACTCCGACTCTTTTAGATGTAGCAGCCATCATTGGTCTACGGCCTCATGGTGTTACTCTTTTCATGGCCTACATTTCTGATGGCGTAACCGATTTTGAGGCCCATCTTGAACCCACTGATTTAGCCTACTCCAAATTTCTTCTTAAATTTGCAGGTGAATCCCCTGCCTCTGTCACTAAGAAAGAACACACAACATTCCTTCTATATTGGTTATGTCATAACCTCTTCTGCACTCGTTCATAGAAGATTAATCGAGATTTTGTCCCCATCGTCGTCGGTTGTCTAACAACGATAAATTAGCTCTTGGGCCTTACTTTCTTGCTTTTGTCTATAGAGAAATTTTTGATTTTCTCAAACCACTACCCTCTGGAGACGGGGTAACAATCAATTCGGGTTGTGGTGTTTTCTGATTTTTACAAATGTTTTTGCAGATTTATTTCCCTAATTTGTGCCGAACTCCTTTGAATAAAGATTCGGCTGCTCATTTTGATTCTTATGGGCTTGCTCTCAGCTGTCCTCCGTCGTTAACAGCAGGCCGTCCTTCTGACTTTATCTCTTATTTTAAAATATTTTACGAATCTCGTCTTCATTTCTCCATTCATTGATCTCCATTTGTTGACCGTGTCACCGGTCCGTCTTGGTTCTTAGCAAGATACGAAGCTCTTCAAGGCGAACTTGCTTCTTCTCGCGCCGGCGAGTATGCCGATGTTTGGTACTCTTTTTTGGCAATAAGAGATTTGCACATTGGCATGAAATCGCGCTCGAAATTGTTGCCTAGTACTGAGATTTATTCTCCTCAGCTCGTAGCGCGTCAATTTGGATTTACCCAAGCAGTCCCTGCTCCAGCCAAGTTCTTCACGGCCAATACTACTGTTGACCGACCCCCTACCAAGAGTATAGCCGATGCTGATCGGATCTCGGCTATAGGAAATCGCCTTCGGCGGTTCTTCAAATTAGCAAGCTTCAGGCCGAATTACACAGGGGTGGTAGGCTTTCGATATACCGTCACCTGGGATCATTTTGCCGATCGTATTTTCAATCGATCAGCATTACAAGCATTCCGTCAGACTATTCTTCCACTTGGTACACCTCTTTTGCTTATAGTTAGTTCTTCTTTCATTTTAAAATCTATTAAATTCTATTTGTCTCTCAGATACAGCGGTCCCTATTCCAATTGATCCCACTGCTTCATTTGTACCAAAAGAAGAACCAGAAAGGACTTCTGATATTCCAACTCCTTCTGTAATACATTTTGCTTTTCTTTGGACTTTTCTTTTCTTACTATACCCAACACTTATTTTGCCTTTATTCTTTTGCCTACAGTCAATTCCAGTTTCTCCATCGGCACCCGCCTCAGAGAAAAGGCCGATTGAAACCACACAATCTACCCCTCCGCCGCCTTCGAAACGACGCAAGTCGGTTGCCAAGAGACCACATTCACATTCTCAACAAATCGAAGGCGCTTCTTCTGCTGACGTTTTAAAAAAAAAGAACCGAAGATGTACCTTCGGTTACAATTTCAGAAAGAAGAGCCGAAAAAGCAACTTCGGCTAATGTTCCAATAGAAAGAACCGAAGTACCTTCTTCGGCTGCTGAACAAAGCTCTATTTCGGATGAGCCGATTGAGATTGAGATAAACCAATTTAGTTATCTGTACTCAATCCTTTTGTTTTTTCATTTATTTATTCTTTTCTCTTAATAAAACAGTCCTCTCCTGAAAGAGTCCATTTTGCTCCTTCTTTGAAGACGTAGATGGATAGGCAACTCCGCCGAGAGGCTCGCCTCAGAAAGAAGCAAGAAGTAGAAAAAAAGAAGGCAACTCAAGAATTGAGCCAAGAATTGCCTACAAATGATGTAGCATCACCTTTGTCTATTCCAATTCCAGTAACAGAAAGAGAAAAAGTAAATGCACCTTTGGGAGAAGATGTTGAAGGAGCACGAACAGAGCCTTATTTGACTTCTAAAACTTCTTCATCTGTTCCAGAAGATCCTTTGTCTGCAACTCTTTACTTTTTCTTAGTTTCGAGTCCAAATTCTAATGAAGGAGATGACTCAACTATCATTGTGATGTCGTTAGACACTCAACAACAATTTGATGACTGTCTACGATTATATAGTCAAGGTCTCCTATATTTGGCTAAGAATCCAGAGCAATTTGATCAGCTATGTGCTCTTTCACTTGACTTGGCCGATCGGTCAGACATCTTTTCTGCCGGTAAATGTTTTGTAGAGATCCTATTTTCTCAACTTTCTTATTTTCTAGCTCGGTAACAATCTTTGGGTGCCGAGCTTTTGTCTTAGGATCAACATTTTCACCGCGTTGATCATTTAAGAAGACTATTTCCGAGGTAGCAGCTTCCATCACCGAAGTGAGTTAAGAGGATCGTGTCTTAGCAGATCAAGAATCGGCTCTGCATCAGTGCATTTTAACTCTTGAAGAAGAATTGGCTGCAGCCAAATCGACTGTAGCCCATATTTCTGAGCGTCGGCTTCAATTGCAACAGCAATTGGAATCTAAGAAAGAAAAGGGAATAAAACTTCGAGATGAACTCTCTCAACTCTACAAAGTACATTCCTTGATGAAGCGCCGAAGAAAAGCTGCCGAAACTGCCCAAGCCAACCTGATAGCCGAATGGAATCAACTCAGAGATTTATTATCTTGAATTCGGCTTGTAAAACTCTAACTCTGATTTTGATTATCTTCCCGCATGGATGGGTAGTATTTCTTTAAATATTTGCCGTTAACTGGCCTCTCATTTTCTGACCCATATCTATTTTTCAAGTAATATACATTTCCTTTTGTGATTCTGCTTATTTGAAATGGTTCTTTCCAATTTGGAGACCATTTACCATATAATCGATTTTTTCGACCGATAGGGAATAATAGCCTAAGAACTAAATCATCAACCGCAAAGGATTTAGCTGTCACTTTTTTATTATATGCACCACACACTCGGCTTTGATAAGCTTGTAAATGATTTAATGCCATCAATCGAGTTTCATGTGTTTCCTTTATTTCTTCATTCATCAACTTACTGTATTCATTAGTCGACAACTCTTTTTGCTTTTCTACTCTTAACGAAGGAACTGTTACTTCGGCTGGAACCACTGCTTCATAACCATATACAAGTTGGAACGGCGTCATCCCGGTTGCCGTTTTCACTGAAGTCCAGTATGCCCATAATACTTCGGATAGTTTTTCATTCCATTTTCTTGGATATTTTCCAATATGTCTCTTCATAAGGTTTATAATTACTTTGTTTGCTGCTTCGGCTTGTCCATTTGCTTGAGCGTAATAAGGAGATGAATGGAGTAGCCTTATCTTCCGAGATTCAATGAACCGAAAGAACTGTCCACCCGTGAACATTATCCCTTGATCGGTCGTAATTGTCTCGAAAATTTCAAAATGATGAATTATATAATTTTCAATAAAATCGATGATTTCTTTTTGAGTGACCAACCGAGCGGGCTTTACTTCTACCCACTTAGTAAAATAATCAACGACCACTATTAAAAATTTATGGCCAGCCGAGGAATTCGGCTGAATTTCTCCAAGCAAATCCATGGCTCATCCTCTAAAAGGCCATGGTTTAATAATTGCATACATTTCAGAGGTAGGAACTCTTTGTACCGAACCATGAAACTGACAATCCTGACAACCCTTAGCATATTCTACGCAGTCTTGATGCATAGTCGGCCAATAATATCCTAAGTGTCGAATTGTCCATCTCAATCTTTTTCCTGCCAAATAGGCTCCATACAAGCCTTCATGTATTTCTCCCATCACTAATAAAGCTTTTTCAGGCCCTAAGCACTTTAATAATACTTTTTCGGCTGTTCTTTTATAAAGTTGTCCATTCAATAGACAATAGCCGAGTGCTCTTCTTCGAATATTGTAATCACACTTTTGATTGGGATCCTCTAGATATTCAATTATGGATTTTCTCCAATCCTCTTTTACTTCTATAGGGGCAATAATCGGTTCTCGCACATGAACCGAAGGTAAAAGCCTCTTTTCTACCTTTTTAGACCTTGCTTCGGCTCTCTATATCCTGAAGCCGATTGGGCTAACTCGTTCACTTGTTCATTTTTCTTCATTTTCTTGGGCTAATAAACACCCAAGATTTTCTTCTGCAGCCGAAATGTATAATTTCATCGGCTGTGTTTGCTTAGGAGGCATAAGAATCGGAGGATTTGATAAATATTTCTTTATACTTTCAAATGCTTCTTGTTATTCCTCCGTCCAAATAAATTCTTCCTTGCTTTTTAGCCGAAGCAATGGAGTAAAAACTCCTATTCTACCGGCCAAATTAGATATGAATCGCCGTAAATAATTGATTTTCCCCAATAAACTTTGCAACTCTTTTTTGCTTTTTGGAGGTGGCAATTCTAATATAGCCTTCGCCTTATTTTTATCGATTTTGATTCCCTTCTTATTTACCAAAAATCCTAAAAAATTTCCTGCTGAAACTCCAAAGGCACATTTCAAGGGATTCATCTTTAACTTGTATTTTCTCATCCTCTCAAAGGCGAGCTTTAGATCAACCCAATGTTCGGCTTGTGATTTGGATTTTACAACTATATCATCGATGTAAACTTCCAACATCTTGCCGATCAAATCATGAAAAATAAAATTTATTACTCTTTGATAAGTAGCTCCGGTATTTTTCAAGCCGAACGGCATAACTACCCATTCAAAGGTTCCAGTAGCCCCCGGGCATCTAAAAGCCGTTTTAGCTACATCATCCTCAGCAATATAAATTTGATTGTACCCAGCATGTCCGTCCATAAAGGACAGGATTTCATTACCGACAGCTGAATCTACTAACATATCGGCTATTGGCATTGGATATTTATCTTTTGGTGTAGCTAAGTTTAAGTTCCTAAAATCGATGCAAACTCTAAGTTTATCATTCTTTTTTCGTACTGGAACTATATTAGATACCCAATCAACAAAACGAGCCACTCTAATAAAATCGGCCTTCAACAGATTTTTAATTTCATTCTTAATTTGGAGTACAATACTCGGCTCAAACCTACGAGCCGGCTGTTTGTAAGGCTTGAATCCCTTTTTAATGGGTAGCTTATACTCTACTATTTCTCGACTCAACCCTGGCATTTCTTCATAACTCCAGGCGAAGCAGTTCTTGTACTCCTCCCGCAATTCTTTCAGCTTCTTCTGTTGTTGAGCCGAAAGCTTAGCACTAATGTAAGTCGGTCGCTTGTCTTCGTCGGACCCCAAGTTCACCTCGATTAGTGGATCTTGTGTCTCCAATTTCTTTTCACTGACTTTGATAGGCGATTCTTCTAAGTTCAACTTGTTGGTTCGCCTGTTTGCTTCATCCGATATACCTTCATCGGCTTCTTCTGCCGATTTCATCACCTTTTGTGAATCGGTTTTAGCAACCGATTTCATCATTTCATTATTGGCCTTTTCGGCCTTCTTGTTGTTCACCACCTCTTCGGCCTTTTGGGCTGAATTTATTACACAGCCGATCTTATCGATCGGCTCTTCTAGCCGAAGCTCCTCTAAAGCTTCGGTTCTTGGTCCTTTGCATTCCATTTTAACCATTTTGGTAGCTCCTCGGCTGCCACCAAAGCTCCTACATCTCTAGAGAGGATCAACTGGACTCCTTCTTCTGTAACTCTTACGAAGGAAATTTGATCCGGATCCGAGTCGGTCCAATTGATGTGGCCGACCTCCTCGATGTTGATGTCTACTATTTGGGGTCGTCCTTTGGCCCGAATTTCTTCAACTTTCTTCCCAATCCACTGGAATAATTTTTCATGGAGGGTAAAGGTACGCACTCATTCACATGAATCCAATCGCGCCTGAGTAGTATGTTATATTGACTATCCGCGTCAACCACAAAGAATGCAGTTCGTAAAGTTTTAGAACCTACCGTGATTTCAGTTGTGAGCACTCCTCGAGCTTGTTGACCATTTCCAGTGAAATCGGTCATAATAATGTCAGTCGGCTTCAATTCATCCTCATCCTTGCCCAACTTTTTGGAAAATGAAGTGGGCATAACGTTGTCCATCGCTCCGCCATCTACCATAACTCGGCCTACTGGCCGACCTTCAATTAAGGCCTGAATGAACAACAGCCTCACAAATCTTGTTTGCATAGCCGATAGTTTCTCAAAAACCACTGCATCGGCTAGTTTAGTGTCTTCTAATTGTAATTGGGCCACGGTGAGCCCAAACTCTTCTTCTTCTATGAATTCCTCGTATTCTGTATGCTCTGTTCTAAAAGATTGAGGCAAAGTTTAAACCATGTTGACGTCGGCTGATCCCTCATCAGCCGATTTCCCTTGGATTCTCTGCTTTTTCTCCTCAAACTCTTTGGCCGTCTCGGCTGAAGAGTCGCTTTTCATCCGAGCCTCTCTCTCCTTAGGAGGCCATCTTTCTCTTTTGATGATCATTTCAAGAGAGGCTATTTTGTCCTCTAACTCCCTCCTCTTATCTTTTCTTCATGTTCGGTCGCTATCGGCCGTTCAATCTTTGATTTTAGCCACGGGGTAGGCGATGAACCGCCTGCCTCATGATCATTTCGCATCGGGCGGAAAGGGTGTGGGGGTTCATCAGGTCGTTTCCATACGTTCAACCTTATCCCTTTCGCCTCATCAATTTGTTGTCTCACCTCGGCTTGCATCCTTTGCTGCTGACGCTTTTGTGTTTTTGTTAACATCGGCCCCTGCCATCTGGCCGATGGTTTCACTTCTACTTCATGCCATTTATCTACCGGCACATTTGTCGGTACCTTCACTGTTCTCAAATGATTTTTAATATTTCTCTCCTTTCCCAGGGTCTCGGCCAAGGCTGAATGCCGAGCGCATTGACTAATCTACGACCAAGGAATTCTATGTCTCCCTCGGTCATTCCCTCGAATTCCGATTCTGGTCTTGGCTTGGCTTGATGCTGCCAGTGTGGCCGATACCTAGGGAACCTTCGCCTCGAGCCGAATGGTTTCTCCGGATAATTCCATCGGCTCTATCGTTCTTCTCGTCGGTTGTGGTAGTAGTCATGCAGAACTTTCTGCATTAACAAATCCTTTTTATGTTGAACCGAATCGACTTCCGATTCCGTTCCGTTGGAGGCTTCATCTGAGCCTTCCTCTTCTTGATCTTCACCATTAGGAACGTCATCCCATTTCTCGGGAAACGCCATCAACTCATTCCACTCGTAGATTTCTAGGCCTGGTTCGAACTAGGATTGCAAGCTGTTGGGCTCCTCACCGAGTTCAATTGTATTGGACCCGACTGGAGGAACTGGGCATGGCTGAGCTATCGGCCCCGTCTATATAGATTCTTGCATGATTGCAAGTTAGGACTCAAAAAATAGGATTTTGTGATTTGTTCGGTATTAATCTAAATTGATCAAGTGTAAACCTAATTGCTAGGTATTTAAACGCATTGGCGAAGGCGGTTCGACGATTCGTCGAGTGGGTGCAAAGTTATTGGCGAAAAGGACTTTCCGAGCTTCGTTTCCGCCTGGGAGGCCGAGACGACGTCGTAAAATCGCCGAACTTCATTCTTAGAGTCATGACAATGCCAGAAGGTGGGTGGTGTCATCCCGAAGCAACCGGGCTCCTCTTTATGTCTTAGTGCATTTTAAATCTTGCATCTCTTGCATATATGCATTGTAGGATAAATGTGCATTTTCATTTCCTTATGCTTTCCTAGATGATATTATAGTATGAGTGGAATGCTTGATATAGTGGATAGATGAGGATTTGGTCGAGACATTGAATCCTATAGTGCTAAGATAAGAGATCGACTCGATGGTTGATAAAGACATAACGAGTGGCATGTAAATAACAATGACAACAGAACGAGTGGCATAAAACTTAGAGTAAAGTGGCACTTGACATGTGAACTTAGGAATAGGCGGATTCCCTAGTGATGAGTCATTGAACAAGAACTTAGTGTAGTTAAACACTTGCATTTGGACACTAGGATAGGTGGATTCCCGGGTGATTGTTAGCCTTAGTGGATAGAGTATCCTCGAGTTGAGAGGATTGGATCATACTCACTGTCTGTTCAGAATTTGTGGTGGTCTCTCCACCCAAGCGTGCGCTCCGGAGTTTTGTCACACGAGGGATAGCTTTATGGGGTCCTAAGTAGAACCCTGGTGTCTGTCTGCCCCACGGGCATCACTCCGTTGTAAACTACGGGATTCGAAATTCTCTGAAAAAATTCTAATCCAAGGGTTCAATTAGCATAGTCAAAAGGCGTTGGATTTTTACGTCATTTGCAGCATCGCAAGAAGAGGGGAGGGGAATCTTTGTCTTTTGAATTTGCTCATTAAGAGGCTGAGATGGCCGAACTAGAGAAGATCCTTGCTGATAAGTCGATTTTAACTGAAGTCCAACTCTCGCATTTCGAGAATTCACTTTCTTACATCCTTCCCACCTTTAAAAGAGTTTCGTCCTCGAAATGAACTCAATTCTCAACCAAAACTCGAATTCAACTCATGCCTTACTCACTCCTCAAAAAGATGAGGGTACTGCGCTTTCATCGCGTCCTCAAGTTCCCACGTAGTTTTCAACGAAGAAAAATTTGCAGAATTTGAGGCTGACAACGAAAGCCAACCGGTTGTGCCATTGGTATTTGAGGAAGCCGATGCAGTCAACCCAATCTCTTGATGGGTTGCGAGTGATCTCAATGCCGAGAAAATATTTCAGAGGGCCGAGATCCTTGATATGAAACCGGCTGGCCAAATAAGTTTTGAAACTTTGACATTGACTTGAATCATTGCATGCTAATATTAAGTCATCTACATAAACCAAAATGGCTATGAAAGTGGTGTCCTTACTATATGTGAATAAGGAATGGTTGGCCCTTGACTGAATGAACCCATAATCATGCAAGGCAGAAGTGAGCTTCGCAAACCAGTTTCTAAGGAGCTTGGTGAAGACCATAGAGTGACTTTCGAAGACGGCAAGCTTTGCCGCGCCCCGTGACATGAAAACCCGATGGAATACTCATGTATACTTCCTCTTCGAGGTCACCATGTAGAAACGCATTATGTACGTCCATTTGATGAAGTTGCCACTTTTCAAATATAGAAAAAGTCAGAAGGCAGCGTACACTCACCAATTTAGCAACTGGTGCGAATGTCTTATGAAAGTCGAGTCCCTCGATCTGAGCGAACCCCTTTGCGATGAGACGAGCCTTATAATGCTCCACACTGCCATTGGCCCTACGCTTCACCTTGTATACCTCGCAACCGATGGGTTTCTTATTTGGTGGTAGATCTTCCATGGTCCACGTACCGTTGTCTTCGAGACCATTTATCTCTTGAGCCATAGCATCTCGCCATCTAGGATCTTTCATCACCTGCGAATAATTTCTAGGCCCGATATTTTCATCAAGAGCCACTACAAATGCTTTATGAGATTGAGATAAGTTATCATGACAAATAAAATTTTCTATAGGATGGACCGTACCTGAAGTCGCCGTAGAGCGGAGTGGCATGCGGGAGGGGAGGGAGGGTTCTTTGGGTTCAATGGCATGGCTCATATAGTCTCGTAGGTGGGTTGGTGTTTTGCGCATCCTTCCAGGCTGTGTGGTTTGGATTTCTGTCAAATCCAACCCACCATAGGCTTCAAGTTCACTCCCCCTGTCCAACGTAACTTCATAAACCATAAACCAAGTTCATGAATCAAGAATCAAGTCCATAAACCAAGATTCAATACCCATCCTTGTACTTCCCATCAGTCAATTAATAGAAAGTTATTTCGGCTCTTCAAGCCGACCAAATCTCATGTTGCTTTAGCCATTCGGCTCTTCTTCCGGTTTAGTTTCCGGCTTGCTCTGTACATTTGGCTCATTCCAGCCGAACCGAAGCAAATAGTGGTTTTCGAATCCGGCTGGCTCGACCCCTCGTCAGCCGAATCACTTGATCTGTCGAAGGGTGCAAACTTCGAGGGTCACTATCCGCAGTCGTTCCTCACCCCGACACGCTCCCCGAGGAGGATTTTTGACCGGGTCAAGGGTCGGGAAATACGGTGACCAACAATTTTTGGCACGCCCGATGGGACACATTTTAAGGTAAATTTATATTTTATATAAATTATAGCTGATGATAACGCTATGAATTTACGTAATAGGGCCGTTCCTATAAATTCTGGGAGCGAACAGCCCAGTAATTCAGAGAATGCTGCAGAGCGCCAAGTAGTCTTACCTACCGAGGGTGAGACCAGTGGTCAATCTGGCCAACAAGAGCCTAGTTTGGCTTAGGCGCTTGGACAAATGACTCGGGTCCTGCAAGTTTTGGACCAAAATAGTCATACATGTACTGCACGGTTAGATCGTCTTTCTTCTTTCTCGCGAGGTACAAAATCTATCTATGAATTTCTTCAACTTATCAAGACAACAGCTGATGAGCTAGCTATAGTGGATTCTCCACTTGATGATATTGATCTTGTCATTTATACACTTAACAGACTAGGTCCAGAATTTAAAGAAATCTCAGCTGCTATGAAAGCACGAGAGAATCCAATTATTTTTGAAGAATTGCATGACAAACTAATAGAGTAAAAAAAAATTTTGAAGAAAGAAGAAATGTCACATGATGCAATAGTCCTCATAGCAAATTTCACTAGACAAGCTAGTGGCCAAGTCCAATTCCCTTGGCCGCAACTATAATCGACAAAATCCAAGATCCCACAATAGTCAAGGCAACAACAATCAACACGACCCTTCTCAGCCACCTAACTTCTATCGAAAAGCAGAATTTCCTCCATCACATATGCAGCGACGACAAGGCATCGACCAATTGCCTACCAATGTTACATGTCAATATTGTGATCGTCCAGGACATACGGGCAAGAAGTGTTGCAAACTGCATCCACCTTATGTACCCATTGTCAACTTTACATCTTCCAACCGACCTGTTGCTCAAGATTGGTTTATGGACTTGGCTGCAACGCATCATGTAACTAATGATATGCAGAACCTTTCACTTCACTCGGAGTATCATTGTCTAGACAAGATTGTAGTGGGTGATGAATCAGGTTTGCCGATTACACATACTAGTTCTTCTCTTCTATCATCACATTCTACCTCTTTTGATTTATCTAATGTTCTTTTAGTTTCTTCTATAAAGGAAAATCTTATCTCTGCTTCAAAATTTTGTAAAACTGATAAGGTCTCTATTGAATTTTTTTCCTCTCATTTTGTTGTAAAGGATTTGAGCTCAGGGGCGCCTCTCATGCACGACCCTAATGACAATGACATTTATTGATTCTCTCAGACACCTAGTGCTTTGCCGGTTGCATTTACGAGCCTCAAAACTTCTATGAACGAGTGGCATAGATGACTTGGGCATCCTTCTTCACGTGTTCTCCATTATGTCATCAAGCAAATTTCTCTTCCTCGTACGTCAAGATCTAATTCTATCGAGAATTGTGAATCTTGTCATTGTAATAAAAGCCATAAACTTCCTTTCTCTTTATCTAGTCTTACAAGTAGCAAACCTCTTGAACTTATCTTTACTGATGTTTGAGGGCCTACACCAACTGCCTCTATTGATTACTTTCCATATTATGTCATTTTTGTTGATCATTTTACTAAATATATTTGGTTCTATCCTATGCGACAAAAATCAGATGTTTTTAATATATTTTCTAACTTCAAAGCACTTGTTGAAAATTTCTTTAACACTCATATCATCTCACTTTACTCTGATGGTAGGGGGTGAATATCTAAAGCTACAATCATTTCTCTCTAAATATGGTATTTCTTATTTTCCCGCCCCACCTCACACACCTGAACACAATGGCATTTCTGAACGTCGCCATCGTCATATTGTCGAGACAGGTCTCACCCTCTTACATCAAGCATCTCTGTCCTTTATAGTTTGGTCACATGCTTTTTCTGTAGCTACTTATCTAATTAATCGCCTTCCTAGTACTCCTATTTTAGACTTCAAATCTCCTTTTGAAAAATTATTCGGTTCACCTTTTACTCTAAGCTTAAGGTCCGTCCTTGGATGCTTATGCTATCCTTGGCTTCGTCCTTACTCTGAACACAAACTTGACTCATGATCCTGTCTATGCTTTTTTATTGGCTACTCTCTTACGCAAAGTGCCTACAAATGTTTTGACCCAACTACTAATAAAGTATTTATTTCAAGGCATGTAGTATTTGATGAATCTCAATTTCCTGCTGTTTCTATTTTTTCAACAACTTCACCTTCAAATTTCGTGCCTTGTTCCACAACCTCCATACCTAAGTTGTCGTGCCACTCCAATATGCAACCAATGCACTTAGCATCACATGAGATGTTACTTGCTGAGAGCAATCCCCCAAGTTCAAACTCTTTGCCATTAGCTACCAACTCTAATTCTACGCACCAACAGAGCATACTTCTCCCAAGCAACATGATCATTCTTTAAACCTTGAACCTTCACCCACAAATGACTCCTTACCACTCTCCCCTAATCCTATTGATACGTCCTAACTTTCAGCCTCCATCATCACAACGGACCTATCATATGGTCACACGATCACAAAACAATATTTATAAACCAAAACAAGTCTTTGCCACCATCACACATCCATTACCTCCTTTTCTTGAACCCACAACTATCTCTCAGGCTATGAAGGATCCGAAATGGCGAGAGGCAACGCTTGTTGAGTTCAATGCCTTAATAAAAATTGCACATGGGAACTTGTTCCAGCAACATCATCCCAAAATCTTGTCGGTTGCAAGTGGGTATTTCACATCAAGTGACGTTCAGATGGAAGCATTGATATGTATAAAGCTAGACTCGTTGTGAAAGGATTCCATCAACACTCTGGCATCGATTTCAAGGACACTTTCAGCCCGATAAACAAACCAACAACGATTCGCTTAGTCTTGAATATTGCTCTTGCTAAGGGGTGGTGTATTCAACAAATAGATATTAACGATGCATTTCTTCATGGTACTCTTCATGTAAGATGTTGAATCCTCGTTGTAATAAACCACTTTTGGTCAAAGTGACCAAAGCATAGCGAGACGGATGCTTGGACATGATCCATTTGACATTTCAAAGATGTTGGAAGGGTCAAAGTTGAGTTCTAAAAGAGATTAACAAGTTTTAGCATTTCTCGGCATGAAATGAAGCTGGAGCAATGCTAAATTGCAGTCTGGGCATTTGTTAACCGGTGACACGTTGGGGTGGTACCGGTACCAGGCAGGCACCCGAGAGCAGCAGCTCTCAGGTTCGGGTGTTTAAGGCTGTTAAACCGGTGACACCCCTGGCGTGTACCGGTACCAAGCCGGCTACCCGAGAAGGCAGCTCTCGGGTTTGGCCTCTGCGTAGCTGTTAAACCGGTGACAAGAATCCCGCGTACCGGTACCAAGTGAAGAAAATTACAGATTTCAGTGTGTTGCAAATAGCAATTGTTGATGGGCTTTTCTGCAATTGTGGCAGCCTATAAATGGACCCTATCTCTCCCTTTCTTGTTCACTGCTAGGAAAATATCCCCTTTACTCTTTTTCTCCCTTTTTCTCTCTAAAAGCTCTCTCTCAAGGGTGGAGGTTAGAGTAAGGGTTGGTGGAGATTGAAGCTTGAAGTGGATTTTCATCTTCTTCCTCACCGTTGGAGCAAGCTTAAGAGGTAAGCTACTTGGAGCTTTAATCGTGGATTTCTAGGGTTAAGTTTTTATACCTTAGAATTTATCTTGGGTGAACCCTAGGATGCTAGGTAGATGATTATTGCTCGAATCGCTAAGCTATGCGTCAGATTCTCGTAATAATTATGCTTTAGGGTTCCAAATGGGGGTTTTGTTAAAATGAGATCTAAAGTTGGGATTGATCTCTTTTCTATCTAATTGCTACGTATTCTAACGTGCTGGTAAAGTCGGATCGGCGATCCGTCGAGTCTGCGTGAAGATATTGGGAAAAAAGGACTGTTTGAGCTTCGGTTTCGCCTGGAGGGCCGTGACGACGTCCAAAAATCTTGAAATCGGATTTCTAGCGTCGCGACATCATCTAGAGGTGGGTGGTGTCATCCCGAAGCAGTTGGGCTTCCTTCTATATCCGAGTTACATTGTTGATCACATTCTTGCATGTTAGCATTATGCATGATAGGGTGTTTGGATAGTTGCATTTCCATTCTTGCATGCTTCCATGGAGTGTAGTATTGAGGCTTGACACGTGAACTTATGATGCATGAGAATAAAGTGTTGTGACATAGAACCCTATAGTGATAAAGATAAGTAATGAACTTGATCTTGTGATGATGAAAACCAATGAATGAGTGGCATGTAAAGTAGTGAGGTTGATACACTTATAATATAATGATGTAAACGAGTGGCATTTGAAACTAGTGTAGTAGAACACTACGGCATTTGAATATAGGGATAGTTGAGTTCCCGAGTGATTGTTAACCCTAGTTGATAGGGTATCCTCAGTTGGCGAGGATTGGATCATACTCACATAGTCTGTTATGCGCTTGGTAGTAGTCGCCCCACCCAAGCAGTCCGCTTCGGAGTTGTCACGCGAGGGGCAAACGTAGTTGCCTCACAGGCGGTCTCGAGTGGGATAAGAGTGGGGTAGCTCCCCACCTATGAGACTTGAGATATGAGTCGAGGCAAACCTTTGGGTTAGCCAAGTGATTGGGTTATAACATGAATGACATAACTTCTTGAACATAGTAGCATGATAGCTGACTTCATTACTATGTAGATTTCATTCATTTGCTATTGATTAAGGCATAGTAGCATGTTAGTGGAATACATATTATGTTAGCAGTTCAATTCCATATTTTCTATCTATCTATCTGCTTATGCCTGCTTAGACCTAGTGGGGAGATCGGCGGAGTCGGCGGCCGAACCCACTAAGAACTATATTTATATAGTTCTTACCCCAGGGCCGAGTACGAGCGGACCGGGCGAGAACCGCGGTAAGGGCATAGCGCCCTAGTTAGCTAGTAGCTTTTCCTATTTGCATTAGAGTACCCTCGTGTACATAGGTGATGTATATGATGGTGAGAATTTTGGAGAGCTACTTATGTATATAGATGATGAACTTGTAAACCATGTATTACATTTTCAGAGATAAACATGTAATCAATTGTGTAAATGTTAAATGGTTGTAATATTAGAACTCTCTCTCTTTTGCTCACTTGTATGCTTGTGTAATCGCTTACTTGTTATACTCGCGTTGATCGTGTACGTTGTTCAAGTTTTTCATGGGCAACTTGATGTACATGACTTGTTGTTTAGCCTTGAGTTGACAAGGGAGATGCTGTCCGTTCGGCGTCTGTTCGACAGGCCCGCAACCGACCAAATTGGTAGTTGCGGGGCGTGACACTTCATGAAGAGGTTTACGTACATGAAACAACCTCCTGGTTTTATTGATTCGGCGCGCCCTACTCATGTGTGCCGCCTTCGAAAAATCATTTATGGGTTTAAGCAAGCACCACGTGCATGGTACGCTGAACTTAGCTCTTTTATCACTGCCAATGGGTTCGTCCAGTCTAAATCAGATGCTTCATTATTCATTTATTTTTGCGATGGCGTCATTATCTATTTGCTAGTATGTGGATGATATTTTGATCACTGGTAATAATGTCATCGTTATCTCTAAGTTTATTCATACTCTATCCAATAAACTGAAGGACCTTGGACCACCACTATTTCTTGGGTGGTGAAGTGATTCCTACTCCAAGCGGGCTATTTCTCTCGCAACATAAGTACATTCGTGACCTACTTGACCGAGCAACTATGGGCGGTGCTAAGCCGGTGTCAACACCAATTTCTTCCACTCCACTGGCTCTCAATGACAGCTCATGTCCAATTAATGCTATAGAATATAGACAACTTGGAGGAGGCCTTCAATATCTCTCTCTCACTCGACCGGATATTTCCTTTACTGTAAATAAATTATCCCAATTCATGCATGCTCCAACTCAAAATCATTGAACTGCACTAAAATGTCTACTTTGTTATCTTAAGACTACTATCTACCATGGTCTTCATGTCAAGAAAAATTCTTCACTTCATCTACAAGCCTTTTCGGATGCTGGTTGGGCTGGTAATCAAGATGATTATATCTCTACTGCTGCCTATTTGGTATTTTTGGGCTATATATATCCTCTCTCTTGGTGCTCTCGTAAGCAACGTTCCGCAGCTCGGTCACCAACAAAAGTAGAATATAAGGCTGTTGCTGCCACCACAGCTGAAATAATATGGGTACAATCCCTTCTTCATGAACTTGGTATCAAGATCAACAATCAGCCAACTATATACTGCGATAATGTTGTCTTTACTTATCTTTGTGCTAATCTAGTGTTCAACTCTCGTATAAAGCATATCTCTATCGATTATCATTTTGTTTGCGATCACATATCTAAAGGGTCACTTTGGGTTTCTCATATATCATCATGTGATCAACTAGCCGACGTGCTCATCAAGCCACTCTCCGCCAATCGATTTCATCTTTTACGATCCAAGATGGGCGTATCTGACGGATCCGCCATCTTGCGGGGGCGTATAGAAGGAAACAAATTTCAATCATATTCAATGGAGCAATCTAATCCTCAAAATCAAAAAATAAATACAGCAGTGCCATAGAAAGAAGCTTTTCTAATTAGCCCCATTTACAAGGAAATTGATTGGATCATCCTATAGAAGGAAACATATCAAGCTGATAATTATGTGCCATATGTTTTATTATTTTCTTGTAAATTAGTCTCTAGAATATTCTCTCACTAGTATAGGACCCGGCTTCACGGCGGGTAGATAATATTTCACTAAATTAATTTATATAATTTTTAAACTTTTAGCATTCATAATTTGAATATAAATTTTAAAATAAAAAATTTAGGAACTAAAATTTAAAATTTAAAATAATAAAATTTTAGTTTTAGTAATTAAGGTAAAATATAAAATTTTAAATTTTAAGTTTTAAATTTTAAATTTCAAAATTCAATATTTTAAAATATCAAATATTAAATTTTAAATCGAATATATCCTTATTTCGATGGATTACGGGCAAGCGTCTTTTTTCTTTTTTTTTTTTCTTTTCTAACTTTTTTTATTTTGTAGGATTGTGGATCACATATAAAAAAGTAAAATTAAAATTAAAATTTAATATTTGATATTTTAAAATATTGAATTTTGAAATTTAAAATTTACTAAAACTAAAATTTTACTGTTTTAAATTTTAAATTTTAGATCCTATATTTTAGATTTTAAAATTTATATTCAAATTATGAATGCTTACAGTTTAAAAATTATATATATTAATTTACTGAAATATTATCTACCCGCCGGCTCCCCGGGTTTGGGGTGCCCTGTGTGTCCCACTTCTTTTTTAAATTTTAAATAATATAAAATGTTGAAGTTTAAAATTTAAAATTAGATTTAAACATTAAAAAAATTAAACTTAAATTTAAAAATTTAAATGATAACAATGTAAACATAGAAATATATTCTTATATATACTTTTATTCTAACTTTGGTAAATAATATTAAATAGTCTATTCAAATATTTTAGAAATTCCGTAAATTTACCGCCGCGAAGCGCGGACCTTCACTAGTATATATAGAGGGAGAGAGAGTAAAGGGGGTTTGGGGGGACACGTGTCACCCTTTGGTCCCCAAACGCTCTTTTAATGTAGAGAAAATAGAAAATAGATGTTTANGAGAGAGGGGGAGAGAGAGAGAGAACCGGGTAGAGGGGCGCCCTGCCATGTGGGCGCGACTCGTGCCCGGCGCCCGCTTGCGCTCCTCGTGCACACGCGCGCGCACGCGCGCGCACGAGAGAAAGAGAGAGAGCCGGGAGGTGGGGAGAGGGAGAGAGGGGGAGAGAGAGAGAGAAAGAAAGCCGGGGGTGTGCGCTCGGCCATGTACGCGCGACCCGCGCCCCCCGGGCGCTCGCGCACGTGGGCGAGAAAGAGAGAGAGAGAGAGAGAAAGAGAGAGCCCTAGGGGGAGGCCTGCCATGTGCGCACTGCGCGTGACCCGCGCTTGCGCCTGCCCGTGCTGCCACTTGCGCGTGACCCGCGCCTCGCGCGTGCTCGCGCCCCTCCCGCGCCCGCACCCGTCTAAGAAGAAACGGTAGAGAGGGGGGCACTGAGAAGCCGACACGTCGGCCACAGTAAAACTCATGATTCATTATATCTATAGATATGTATATAAATATTTATCCTCCAGAATAATTAAGGTGTGCAAATCTTTTAGCCCAATGCCTTTGTAATAAGGGGAGCCATAAGGTGACATGCATATTCTTCTAAAGCTCCATTATCCTTATTTTTCTATTATTTTATCAATTCATTTAAATTATTTTAATAGTTTTAGCTCTAATTTTTTCACAAATATAGTTTTATAAACTAATATACTTCCTGATAATTCACTGTTACCAAGCCTTTTCAATTACTTTATTTTTACATTTTCACGTACTTTTTTCTATAAAATTATCTAATTGCTGACATGTAACATACCAGATTTTGGTATAAAAATAAAAATAAATAAAAATAGTGTGAAAAACTATTTTTATTGAATTTATAGGAGTAAAATATAAGTTAGAAATGACTTGTGCTGAAATCGGACTGGAAACAGAAGATTTAGAATTTTCTGTTGGAAACGGGACAGATAAATTAGCAGAAAATGCACAGTCTCAGAAAATTATGAAAATTGGAGGATAAGTCAGAAATATTTTTATGAGGCTAGATTTAAAGTTTCATATTTTTCTGACACCCGTAGAGTAAGAAATAAAATCCGAGAGTTATCTGATAAAGATTACAGTTCGGTACAGTTTTCGGTGACCAAATGGTGTCGAAACTGAAAACTTAAAATATATTCTTACTCCGTACGTTAAACCGAGCTTGTCTGTCAAATTTGAGCTTAAACGGATGTTCAGAAGGGCTCCAACGAAACTTATCAGATTTGAGGGACTAAACTGAAAGGTTGTGTAGTAGTGGGGCTGATTTGTAGGGATTAAATTCCTTTCTTCTTCTTCCTCCCAGCCGAACACAACCCGCACACACACACGCAACACACACGCATGGAAAGGAAAAGAGAAAACCTCGCTTTCTCTCTCTAAATCTCTCCCAAAATTAAAGAAATTGGTGGAGATTGAAGCTTGGAGATGGATCATCTTCATCTTCTTCATCTTCTCCATGGTTTGGAGCTAAATTTGAGGTGAGCTTCTTGAGCCCTCTCATGGTAGATCTTTAAAGCTTCATGTATAATCCATAGAAATGGTTTATTTGGAATTCTAGCATGCTAAATAGAGGATAAATGCTAGAATGTAGGATCAATTTAGTTAATTCTTGCATAGTTGCAACCTAGGACTCCAAAATGCAATTTTTGCTAATAGATGGGTTTGATCTAATTTGACCCTCCGTAAACCTAATTGCTAGGTAAACGAACGCGTTGGCGAAGTCGGTTCGGCAATTCGTCGAGCCGTTGCGAAGTTATTAAAGAAACGGACGTTTAAGCTTCGTTTTCGCCTGGAGGGCCGAGGCGACATCGTATACTCATGAAAACGGATTTGAAGTATCGTGGTACATAACCGAAGACCTTTAATTTCCGGATCGTGAATTGGAGGCCGTTCGGGTGGTCGCGCGAGAGATCGGGCCAAACCGGATGCCGGGTGCCGCGGGAGGCCGATTGCAAGTGTCGACAAGCAATCGGAATGCGAAATGAGGTGGATTGTGCTCACCGAAGCGACTAGGTCGCCTATATGTCTAAGAGTAATGGTTTTCTAATTGATGCATATAGTTGTGTTGGTAGGCTTACATGATGATATGAATGCTTGAAACATACTATGTAGTTGAGATTACCTACCAATGAGATGAGATGCATAATGAATTAAATGCTAAAAGAATGCATGAGATGCTAAGTATGGACTATTTTGGATAATGCCTATATGTATGATGACATATTATGAATTAACATATTGTGGATTATGTTAAATAGAAAAACATACTTGATGACATATTGTCATATTGTGGAACATAGTAGATAGAAATGTATGCATGTTGATATATCTTGAGATATGAGTTGATATATATGCACGTTGATATATTGTGGACTATGTTAAATAACATATGCATGTTGAACTTAGGTCTATAACTCTTGGATGGTTAGAAAACTCGACATTGGAAAACAATGACATATGAACTATGATATGTGACGTGGACAATCTATATATATTAGATCGAGTGGCATATGATTAGTATAGTGGAAACACTTATGGTATGTTGAACACTTAGAAAACAAGTGTGGCACGAGTCCGAGAATATAGTAGTGTATATGACACAAGTGATAGCAAAGAATGCAAAGAAAAGAATGATTGAAATATTATGACATTTCAACTCTAGAGTTAGGGTCATTTGAGCATAGTTTTCCTAAAGTTAAGGAATTGATTGAACTTGACATCCTCAAGATTTTGGATTTGATCATTGATCATACTCACCTTTAGTCCTTGCTCGAGGTTGTGGTAGCTCCCCCTCGGGCAATGTGCTCCGGAGTCGACATCACTGGGTTGTAGCGGTTATCTCCCCAGAGGACGGTCCCACCGGGTTGTAGCGGGTATCTCCCCGGTTAATGGGATTTTGGGTTGGTGAGTTTGTTGAGGGCGAAACCTTCGGGTTAGCCAAGAGATTGGGTAACAAGCACATGAGCTATAATAATATCCTAGTTGAGTGGACTTAAGGCTGAGGTGCAAGTAAGACGTCCTTCGCCTCGAGCCTGCCTTTGCGCGGTACTCCGCGAATGATTGACTCGAGACCGAGTCGGGTTGATAGTTGGTAAAGGTAAATGAGACCCTATGATCAGAATGGTAATTGATATTAGTTTAAAATAGAGAAATAACTTCGAGGTCAATTGAATGAGCTATGAATAGCAGGATTAAAGTAGTTTCGATTGAACTACTAATTGGTTGCATAAATCGCATGATTTTCATATTGCATGGTTGTGAGGCATGACATATATTTCAATTATCGCATATATATATATATATCTGTTGGATATTTGTTGGACTAACATGTTGCAGTGCCTCCCTTGGACCTATTGGTCGAGCTTTTCCCTTAGGTAGCCGTACCCATTGGAACCATCGAGTTGGTTCTCACTCCACGTTGTTTTGGGGTGTTACAGGTTCACACATGAGCAGCGCAGCGGCGCGAGGCGAGGGCGTAGCTCCATAGTTAGCACCCTACCACCGAGACCAGAGATAGCGGTACCCCGAGTCAGCCTAGTTAGGGGTGTAGAAGAAAAGAAAAGGAAAGAATGAACAATGTTGTAATAATTTTGATTGTATTTGGAAGTTAAATGTAAAATGTAATTGTGATGTAAAATATATCTAGTGAATGTGAATGCTTGTAATAACAAGTAGATTATGTTTTTGATACTTCCTTATGCAATCTTTGATTGAAATGTGTTCATAGTTGGAACTTTGTACATTGTATTGATTGCGACGCCTTGTATGTATAGGGGAGACTCTGTCCGCGGTACCGGAAAAACTCTGTCCGTTCGGCGGTCTGTCGGCGTGCCCGAAACCGGCCAAATAGGCGGGCTCGGAGCGTGACATGACAAGACCCTTTAAATTTTTCTCTCACATATATTTTAATTAAATATATTATATAAATATATATCTATAAAAAATTTCTTTGTTTCATTCTACCGTAAATAATTTTGAGTTGTGATCAAATTAATTTTCTTAGATATGATTAATTAGTTATTTACTTACACAGTTGCTAATATGCTCCTATAAAAATCTAGCATCTTACATATGCACATTTAAATTAATTAAATTAAAAACTGGCCAAATATAACTCTACAAAAGTATAGAAAACAAACTTAATATAACTGCAACAAAATTTTTATGCCCACCCGATCGTTCGCCCAATTAAGCTCCCAAAAAAGACAAAAGTTACGTAGGAAATGAAATGAGCACAAATTAAGTAGAGTGTAATAAAGTATATATTAGTCTTATATTTATGTTAGGTGCTCTAAACTGGAACCTGTATGTCTCTAAATCATTTTTCTTCTAAGAAAGGAAATGCCGTACAGAGTCCTCTACTTCAAATCGTGTTGTGGATATTTTCTAGCTAGCCTCACCCTAAAAAGAAAAGATAATCATCATTTAGATTATTGAGTATGAAACCATAGAATTTTTTGAAAACAAATTTGTGGCCTATTCTTAGAATTAGGGCCTATATCTTGCCTGCATGGAGTTAAATTTTAACAAAAGTTTTAAGAGAGTTTTTGTTAGATGTCTCGAATTCTAAAACTATAAATTTTTATAAGCCTATTCTATTTTAATCATTCTATTAAGTTATGTTTAGATTATGCCTAATTTTATTGGGATTATTCCTAATCTTATTAAATTTGTATTTCTAGTTGTATTATGATTTAGTTACTATTATAAAGAGTCTGGCTACAATGCTATTAATAGCACCCAACAGTTGGTGCTATACCATGTTTGTCACGCCCCGGATTTCTCATTTTTTCGGGCACGCTAACAGACCCGCTGTATACATAAAAAATTTTCCTGTATACGAAGCGAAACTGTACCTGTATCTGTAATCAAACAATACTATAACCAGTAGTATAGAGCTGCTAGAAAGGAATTTCTATACATACATAGCATCCAGGTACAAAAATACTCGCTCCAGCGAGGTACAATATCAGTATGTAACGAACCAAAAACTACAACTACCTGTAGCTGGTATTCCTCTTGCTCAGCAACTCGTCTGGACGAGCTTTAGCTAACTCGTAATGCCCTTGCTACGATCAGTCTCGGTAGTAGTAGCAGCCGGAACAGGAGGCTCTGCAAAAGATCCACAACTGGGCGTGAGAACTACTGCAAAAGAAGTAGTCCTCAGTGGGTACGGCTACCGACCAAAACGGCTCACCAACGAAGTCTATAGAAGGGATACACAATGATAGTAAGGAAATTGGAAACAATCTACAGCTACATGCCCTATACTATCATGATCCATACTAGCTATCAGTAGAACAAAGCCATCTCTGACCCAATCTCACTAGGGACTATAAACATACCCGTCCCAGGGACTGTGGACACACCCGTCCCGCCTGTCGAAGCTATACAGCTACCTCCATGCTAAGTAGTCCGTGGAGAGCAAGTCCAACCAGGACTAAACGACACTAACGCAAACGCATAAAGCCCGACTCTCGAGTGGCACTCGTGGGCGCTACCCAACCGAATATGCAAGCGTATCTCTATCAAGCTCAATCAGGCTCTCACAGGCTATAGTCAAGTAAACAGGGTCTAACTAGTTTAACAATCAAACTCACGTGCCCTCGGCACAATCTAATGCAAAAACAGCAATCTGGGTCCACCGTTAACCATAACGGCATCCGACAGTCCGGAACAGCCTAAACACTGCTGTAAAAATAAGCTCGGCATCCTAACACGAGCGTAAATACAATCTACACTATCCTGCGTATCCACCGCCCTCCAAACTGCGGTGATACAAACAACTACGACTCCTAGAGCTAAATCTGGTAGTTTTAACACGTGACAGTGTAGAAACGCCACTTTTTTCCTAAGTCAATTTTCAAGTCCAGCATGTATATTTAACTAACATTTAAACCCCAAAATTCAGATTCACTAAACATGCAAATCCATTAAGTTGAGCTAATTAGCATGATACATGATAACCGACATTCATGCTGACAACAATACAACTTAGGAGGAAATCCGCAAAATACGGTAAGCATAACATTATCCCACCTCTAACGCTAATCTACGGCACAACTAGAAGTCGCGAAGCCGCTGGGATACACAACCGAAACCACCCCTAGACCAGTAGCAAGGATTCTCTAAGAACTAAAACAACAATACCACTAATGTTATCAATAAACTAAAATTCAGCCCCTACGCTCAAATTCCTTCAATCTCAATGTCAATTTCACCTTTCGATCTTCAAATCTGGTGAAGCAAGGTTCCAAAACCTGTGTACTAAGATGGAGAATTACCCTCAGGTCCAAAATCTAGCTTCCTTCAAAGATTGCATTATGAAAATCCACAAAACTCAAATTTCAGTTTCAATACTGCAGCAGTCCAGAAAAATAGCAATTGACCAAACTAACCTGAATCAAATTCTCCCAAAATGGGCTCCACGAATTCCTCTTGAAGTCAAAGATCCACCAAACCAAGTTTCACAGCAAACGGAGCTTCCTACGTCGTACTCGAGCCAAAATGCCGAAGGTCGCTGCTGGAAATCTGCAGAATTAGCACTCCACAAGTTTGGAATTGTGGAGTTTGGAGTAATCTGAGGGACTTAGATGCAAAATGGAGCTTCTCTGTGAAGAAGGAACGAAAAGGCTTTACTGTGGTTGAACACAACCTATTTATAGGGTGTTGAAGGGGTGAAATAAGCCTCAAGAGCAAATATTTCCAATCTGCCGCCCCGCAGAAACGCACATTTTTGGGCGCCCAAAACCATGTTCTGGGCGTCTGAAACCTCCAGGTTGCACAAAAGATCCCCTTTAGTTCCTCTGCCCGCGGTGTGCTGCGCCCATATCCGGCTCCGGCGGACCTCACCTACCACCAGCCACATGTCAACGCAAACGATACTCACGAAGTGAATTTTCGGACCCACTTCTAGGCGCCCGAAACTAGGATCCGAATTGGCTTCCAGTTCTGCTCAGTTCTGCACTCAAGTTCTGGGCGACCCAAATCCAGTTCTGGGCGCCCGAAACTGGCAAAACTCCAGTTTTGCTTATTTGAGTGCGCCGAGTCCATTTCTGCATCCATTTCGTGCAGAAACGACTCCGACTCAGTCCGACACTCTCCAGATGTATCGACCAGTCACTAATACTATAGCCAATCCTATCAAAACCTCAGGGACACTACATCCTTCCCCACTATAAAAAGTTTCGTCCCCGAAACTTAAATTCATACGTCAATCCGGAGCATCGAACAAGTAGGGGTAGGACTCCCGCATCACCGTCTCAGGCTCCCAAGTCGCCTCTCGCTCCTTGTGATGACTCCACTGCACTTTTACATAAGAAATGACCCGGTTGCGCAATCCTTTCAATTCACGAGCCAGAATCCGCACCGGTCGCTCCTGATATCTCAAGTCCTTGCAAAGCTCAAGCGGAGTGAAGTCTATCACGTGAGACGGATCGAACACATATCTCCTCAATGCTGAGACGTGGAAAACATTATGAATACCGGCCAGTCATAGGGGTAGAGCAATCCTATAGGCAACTGGTCCAACTCGCTCCAATACCTCAAAAGGGCCAACAAAGCGTGGACTCAACTTTCAACGAACTCCAAATCTGCATATGCCTCTGGACGGCGAGACTTTCAGAAACACATGGTCTCCAACCTAGAACTCTAAGTCTTGTCTCCTGGTATCGGCGTAGGTCCTCTGGCAACTCTAAGCTATCAAAAGGTGTCGTCGCACTGCTCTAACATTTTCCTCAGCCTCTAGTAAGATCTTAGACCCTAGCGTTTTCCTTTCACCCACATCACTCCAAAACAAAAAGGATCGACATCTGCGTCCATACAATGCCTCAAACGGAGCCATCTCGATACTCGTTTGATAGCTATTGTTGTATGCAAACTCAGCCAGTCTCAAATGTCGATACTACCCTCCTCCAAAGTCCAGGACACATGCCCTCAGTATGTTCTCCAGAGTCTGAATGGTCCGCTCTGACTGACCATCCGTCTGTTGGTGAAACGCTGTACTGAAATGCAACTGTGTACACAAGGCTGTCTGAAGACTTCTCCAAAAGTATGAAACAAACCTCGGGTCTCTGTCAGATACGATCGAAATCGGCACACCATGCAGCCTAACAATCTCATCCAGATATAGCTGCGCGAGTCTCTCCCTGGACCAGGTGGTCTGTACTGGTAGGAATTGATCAGACTTAGTTAGTCTGTCTACTATCACCCAAATAGCATCGAAACCACCCTGTGCTCTAAGCAACCCCATGACGAAGTCCACCATGATCTACTCCCATTTCTACTCGGGTATTGGCAGACTCTGAAGCTTGCCAGCAGATACCTGATGCTCTGCCTTTACCTGTTGGCAAGTTAAACACTGAGCTACAAATCTGTCAATATCCCTCTTCATTCCATTCCACCAGAACTATGCCTTCAAATCCTTATACATCTTGGTTCCACCAGGGTGAACCGTATAAGGTGAACAATGAGCCTCTCTCAATATATCCTCTCGGATCTCTAAATCTATAGGCACACACAGTCGGTCCCTGTACCGCAGTACTCCCGAACTGTCCACAGCAAAACCCTATGCTTGTCCCCTCTCTAACTGCTCTCGAATTCTTAATAAGTACGGGTCTCCACTCTGTTTCTCTCGGATCCTATCGAACTGAGTAGGCTGCAAGACCATAGACATCGGTCTTGCAGTAGACACAGGGGACACAACCTCGAGCCTCAACCGCTATAGCTCCTCAAGTAACAGCCTCTGCTGAGTGATCAACATGCTCAAGCTCTACAATGACTTCCTGCTCAACGCATCTGCCACCACATTCGCCTTACCGGGGTGATACTGAATACTAATATCATAGTCCTTCAATAACTCCAACTACCGGCGTTGTCTCAAATTCAACTCTTTTCGGGTGAAGAGATACTTGAGACTCTTATGATCAGTAAACACCTCGCATTGCTCGCCATACAAGTATTGCCGCCACAACTTTAATGCAAAAACCACTATGGCAAGCTCCAAGTCATGCGTAGGGTAATTCTTTTCGTAATTCTTTAATTGCCGTGAAGCATAAGCAATTACCCTACCATGCTGCCTCAACACACAGCCCAAACCACTGTGCAATGCATCACTGTAGATCACAAATCCTTCCCCCATCACTAGAAGGGCAAGGATAGGAGTCAAGGTCAACCTCTGTCTTAACTGATCAAAGCTCCTCTGATAATCCTCACTCCAGATGAACTTAATTCCTTTACAGTCAATCGAGTGAGGGGTGTGGAAAGCTTCGCAAAGCCTTCCACAAACCGACGGTAATAACCAGCAAGTCCAAGGAAACTCCTCACCTCTATCACCGTCGTCGGTCTAGGCCAACCCCGAATAGCATCAATCTTCTTCAGGTCCACTGCTACCCCAACTGCAGAAATCACATGACCCAAGAAAGCAACCTCCCGTAACCAGAACTCGCACTTCTTCAACTTGGCATACAACTTCTTATCTCTCAGAAGCTGTAGCACAATCCTCAAGTGCTCCTCATGCTCGGCATCACTCCGGAAGTATATCAAAATATCATCAATGAAGACTACCACAAATCTATTCAAGAACGGCTTGAACACTCTGTTTATCAAATCCATAAATGCGGCATGAGCATTTGTCAATCCAAAAGGTATCACAGTAAACTCATAATGCCCGTACCGAGTCCGAAAAGCAGTCTTGGGAATATCCTCGGCCCTCACCCTCAACTGGTGGTAACATGACTGAAGATCAATCTTCGAGAGGACACAAGATCCTTGCAGCTGATCAAACAGATCATCAATGCGCTGCAAAGGATACTTGTTCTTGATGGTCACTTTATTCAGCTCCCGGTAATCCACACACAATCTAAGTGAACCATCCTTCTTCTTCACAAATAACACCGGCGCTCCCCAAGGCGATACACTGGGTCTCACATACCCCTTATCCATCAGATCCTGAAGCTGCACCTTTAGCTCTCTCAGCTCTGCCGGTGCCATTCGATAAGGTGCCTTCGAGATTGGTGCAGTTTCAGGAACTACATCAATCACAAACTCGATCTCCCTCTCCGGCGGCATCGTCGTCAACTCTGGGGGAAACACATCCGAAAACACGCGGACTATAGGAATATCCTCGAGTGCCGGTGCCGCCATAGGCACCTCCACAACCGTGGCCAGAAAAGCAATACATCCCCTACTCATCAGCTGTTTGCCCTCGCCGAAGAAATCCAAGTGGCAAACAACATACTCCTACAGCCTCTGAAAGTGAACTCCTCCTGGCCTGACTCGCGGAACGTCACAGTCCTTGCTCCACAGTCAATAATAGCATAGTACCGCGCAAACCAATCCATGCCGAGCACAATGTCAAAGTCCAACAGCTGCCCTAAAACTAATAGTTCTGCGGGCATGATCCACGAATCTAACAACACCGGACACGACCAACAGTACTCTGCAACCTGTAAAACATAGTCGGGGATTTGCACCTTTTGTACCTGTGATAATGACCCTAACTCTAGACCATGCAACAATACAAATGCTCGGCTAACAAAAGAATACGATGCACCGGTATCAAAAAGTGTACGAGCTCTAATGCCGGAAATCAAAATGATACCTTCCACCACTCAGTCGGCTGCTGTAGAGTCCTCCACCTTAGCTGCATATATCCTGCCACTCGGAGCCTGCTATCGCTGCTCACCCTGACGCGGCACAGATACTCTATCCTCCTCGCGGTAACTCGGTGGTGCTCCGTAAGACTGCTGAGGCGCTGGCTGCGCTGATGTTGTCGATGGTGCTGGTAATGCTGCTCGGGGACAAGCTGACCTCATGTGTCCAGGCTGACCACAAGTAAAACAACGGCCCTCTCTCTGCTTACACTGTCGGGGCCAGTGTGGTCCCCCATAGATCATACATTGCGAAGTCCGCTGTGCTTGTCCTTGCTGAAGGGATCCCCTGGAACGCTGACGCCCCGAAGACCCACCACCCTAGAACGTGATCGTGGAGGCCTCGGCAGAGGCCTCCTGCTCGACTGTCCTCCATCATCTGGAAAGGGCCGCTTCCTGTCCTGACTCTGCCCTGGGACGTGAGTCCTCTCTCGAATTGATGCATCACCTCTCTCTACCCACAAGGCCTGCTCCATAGATGCGTCCAAGGCCCTCAACCTTGGCGCCTGCACCAACCTGAAAATCTCAGACCTCAATCATCACTGAAAAAGATATACTCTGTGCGCCTCATCTCTAGCTACAAAAGGGACAGTTCAGGAATCGAGTAAACTCACGGATGTACTCCTGAACCGGTCGCTCGCCCTGCTGGAGTATCTTCAAATCCTCCTCGAGCTTCTGCTTTATACTGTTCGGAAAATATATCCCATATAGCATACCACAGAACTCATCCCATCTCATCTGCGAAGCCACCAACCTATAGTCTCGCCTTACCCTCCTCCACCAAGTATGTGCATCACCGGCCAAACAGTGAACTCCAAGATGTACCTGCTCCCGCTCAGGAATAAACAGATCCTCAAACAGTTTCTCCATCGTGCTGACCTAGCCCTCGACAACCCAAGCCTCCGTACAGCTGCCATCATAAGTCGACAGATCAAAACGACGAAATCGGGCAAGTCTCTCACCAATACGCTCCAGCTTAGCCTCAGTCATCTGTGCTGCCTCACCAAAAGATGCAACTGGCGCTGTGTGAACTGCCACTGGTGGGGGTACAGCTCTGGCTGATGTGGCCGCTGGAGTAGTCGGGGGTGGAACTGGCTGCTCTGGTACTGTGCTCTACGGCGGAGCTAACCTCTCACACATCCTCTGTAACAACGCCCCATGCTGCCTCGTCACCTCTGTCAAGGCAGCCAATTGCTCACTCAGATCGGGGGGTGCACTCGCCTTTGGTCGTGTACTCGGCTCTGCCTGCTCAGGCATCACAGGAGGTGCGGCACGATCCCGCGTCGACGGTCGGCCTCGACGTGGATACATAGCTGCATGAAAAGAAAAAGGGTCAGATAAAACACAAACACTCTCGGCCCAATCAAACGAAAGTCTAGAAGGCAGCCCCTGTTTCTCCTCAAAATTATTTCGTCTGCAGCCAACATAATTTTTCTGGGCCCAAATAGGCACTCCTTCAATCACTCACTCCACTCTAGGAGGAGTAAGAACAAAACAATCACTGACTTTCGTGACCAATCACGCCTTTCGCGTCTTACCCTCTCCTACGGTTTGCCAAACTTAGGGCTCCTAGGTCCCAATGACCTAATACTAAGCTCTGATACCAACTTAATCTGTCACGCCCGGATTTCTCATTTTCACGAGCACGCTAACAGACCCGCTGTATACATAAAAATTTTTTCTGTATACGAAGCGAAGCTGTACCTGTACCTGTAATCAAACAACACTACAACCAGTAGTATAGAGCTGCTAGAAAGGAATAAAACATATATAATAACAGTGGTTCTATACATATATAGCATCTAGGTACAAAAATACTTGCTCCAGCGAGGTACAACATCAGTATGTAACGAACCAAAAACTATAACTACCTGTAACTGGTACTCCTCTAGCTCAGCAACTCATCTGGAAGGGCTCTAGCTAACTCACAATGCCCTTGCCACGATCAGTCTCGGTAGTAGCAGCAGCCGGAACAGGAGGCTATGCAAAAGATCCACAACTGGGCGTGAGAACTACTGCAAAAGTAGTCTTCAGTGGGTACGGCTACCGACCACAACGGCTCACCCACTAAGTCTACATAAGGGATACACAATGATAGTAAGAAAATTGGAAACAATCTACAGCTACATGCCCCTATACTATCATGATCTACACTAGCTATCAGTAGAACAAAGCCATCTCTGACCCAATCTCACTAGGGACTGTAAACATACTCGTCCCACGGACTGTGGACACACTCGTCCCGCCTGTCGAAACTATACAGCTACCTCCACGCTAAACAGTCCGTGGAGAGCAAGTCCAACCAAGACTAAACGAAACCAACGCAAATACACAAAACCCGACTCTGGAGTGGCACTCGTGGGCGCTACCCAACCGAGTATGCAAGCGTATCTCTGTCGAGCTCAATCAGGCTCTCACATGTTAGAGTCAAGTAAACAGGGTCTAACTAGTTTAACAACCAAACTTACGTGCCCTCGGCACAATCTGATGCAAAAACAGCAATCTGGGTCCACCGTTCACCACAACGGCACCCGACAGTCCGGAACAGCCTAAACACTGCTGTAAAAATAAGCTTGGCATCCCAACACGAGCGTAAATACAATCTACACTATCCTGCATATCCACCGCCCTCCAAACTGCGGTCATATAAACAACTACAACTCCTAGAGCTAAATCTGGTAGTTTTAACATGTGACAGTGTAGAAACACCACTTTTTTCCTAAGTCACTTTTCAAGTCCAGCATGTATATTTAACTAACATTTAAGCCCCAAAATTCAGATTCACTAAACATGCAAATCCATTAAGTTGAGCTAATTAGCATGATACATGATAACCAACATTCATGCTGACAACAATACAACTTAGGAGGAAATCCGCGAAATACGGTAAGCATAACATTATCCCACCTCTAACGCTAATCCAGGGCACAGCTAGAAGTCGCGAAGCCGCTGGGATACACAACCGAAACCACCCCTGGACCAGCAGCAAGGATTCTCCAAGAACTAAAACAACAATACCACTAATGTTATCAATAAAACTAAAATTCAGCCCCTACGCTCAAATTCCTTTAATCTCAATGTCAATTCCACCTTTCGATCTTCAAATCTGGTGAAGCAAGGTTCCAAAACCTGTGTACTAAGATGGAGAATTACCCTCAGGTCCAAAATCCAGCTTCCTCCAAAGATTGCATTATGAAAATCCACAAAACTCAAATTTCAGTTTCAATACTGCAGCAGTCCAGAAAAACAGCAATTAACCAAACTAACCTGAATCAAATTATGCCAAAATGGGCTCCACGAATTCCTCTTGAAGTCTAGGATCCTCCAAATCAAATTTTACAGCAAACGGAGCTTCCTACGTCGTACACGAGCCAAAACGCCAAAGGTCGCTGCTGGAAATCTGCAGAATTAGCACTCCTTAAGCTTGAAATTGTGGAATTTGGAATAATTTGAGAGACTTAGATGCAAAATGGAGCTTCTCTGTGAAGAAGGAACGAAAAGGCTTTACTGTGGTCGAACACTACCTATTTATAGGGTGTTGAAGGGGTGAAATAAGCCTCAAGAGCCAACATTTCCAATCTGCCGCCCCTGCAGAAATGCATATTTTCGGGCGCCCGAAACCATGTTCTGGGCATCCGAAACCTCCAGGCTGCATAAAAGATCCCCTTCGGTTCCTCCGCCCGCTGTGTGCTGTGCCCATATCCGGCTCCGGCGGACCTCACCTACCACCAGCCACATGTCAGCGCAAACGATACTCACGAAGTGAATTTTCGGACCCACTTCTAGGCGCCCGAAACTAGGATCCAAATTGGCTTCCAGTTCTGTTCAGTTCTGCACTCAAGTTTTGGGTGACCTAAATCCAGTTCTGGGCGCTCGAAACTGGCAAAACTCCAGTTTTGCTTATTTGAGTGCGCCGAGTCCATTTCTGCATCTGTTTCGTGCAGAAACGACTCTGACTCAGTCCGACACTCTCCAAATGTGTCGACCAGTCACTAATGCTGTAGCCAATCCTATCCAAACCTCAGGGACACTACAATGTTTTCCACCATTAGATCTACCCCGTTGATCATTTCCACCCCTAGATCATAGTATTCCACCAACCACCCACTAAACCCTAGGGAGCACTATCATCCTATCCACACATCCCTTCATCCAAAAAACAAAAACCTAATAACACTAATAACTTGGTGCTATTAATAGTAGTTTCTATTATAAATGTACCTTTTATTGTATTAATTTGGTGCTGCAGAAGAGAGGAAGTATGGTGTATTTTTAGGATTAGGATTTTACGATAATTAAAAATATATTTTATAGACCATTTTGATTATAATGAAAATCTTCACTATGTCTTCGCCTGTGGATATAGGCCAGTGGCCAAACCACATAAATATTTGTGTGCTTTATTTTAATTTCTTCTCTTTTTGAAATTTTCTTTTGGTATTTTAGCGCTCGACAAACAAAATCTTTTTCACTTTTATAATAACAAACTTGTATTAGAGAACATCCAATATCGGCATAAGTTGCAAATTTCTAATAAACTGGTATTAGAGATTGTTTTTTTTTTGGGTATTTAAGGTGTCGACAAATTAAGTTTGAGATCGAGAAGTTTTATCGCTCCAGAAGTTTCACTCTACGACAAGTTGTCACTCTAATGCAATAGAGGTTGTAAAATACATATGTGGAGAAAGAGAAGATGGCACTTCAGAAAACTTTGCTGATTTGCTCGTCAAGTCTTTTCGGTGATGAAGTTTAAGTATTCTGCAAACTTGGTTTGCACGTTTAGTAGCACTTCAGAAGCGTTTTGCAGTTTTGATGGAGAAGTCAGAGAATTCAGGCCAAGATATAGATTATTAGATGTCTTGAATTCTGAATCCACAAGATTTTTTTAACCCTATTCTACTTGGTTAACTCATGAAGTTATGTTTAAATTATGCCTAATCTTATTAAGATTATTTCTAGCCTTAGTAGATTTGTATTCTTAGTTATATTAGTATTTATTCACTATTATAAATGTCTTTTATTCCATTAATATGGTGCGGCCATGAGAGAGAGTATGAGTGTATTTTTGGGACTAGTATTTTGTAAAAGAAACATATTTTGTACACCATTTTAATTGTAATGAAGATATTCACTGTCTTTTCTCGTGAAAGTAAGCAAGTGGCCAAACCATGCACGTAAATATTTGTTTGTTTTATTTTTGTTCTCTCTTTCTTGATTTTCTTTTAGTACTTTCGCGGCCGACTAACTAAATCTTTTTTGCTTTTGATCGCCTCACCCTTCGGTTCATTCCTTTCCTATCGATTTGAAACAGGCTGTCTTAGTGTAGCCTTTCTTTTTGCAATAACTACAAACCAAATTTTTTATGCTTAAATTTCGACCTAGCCTTTTCTTTACTGTCATCAAAATTTCTCTACTTAGATCTTCCTCTAGTAAACAGATCCTCTGCCTTATAGTCTTACCTTCTGTCAGATGATGAGAGTACAACTTCTGTTTCAAATGGAGTTGTTGGTAAGACTTTTCATCATACACAACACAACAATTGTAGTTTTAGGCATAAGCTTTCAACATTACTCTCCTTGGTAACGCATTGTAAAATCTCATTCGAAAGATGTAGCTGGTTTACATAAGAGAATTTCGAGGCACATGATCTAACAGTTTTCTTTTTTTTTTGGCCATGGAGTTGGGATGTTGCTAACTATTCTCATAATAAATAACTCAAAGACTTTTATACATTGCAATAGAAGAAAAGACTCATATTGAGTTTGCAATATCCAGGAGGTACGTACTCTGAACCTTCGTTTTTTTATTTACAAACAGGAGTACCCTTTGTTATTGCTCTCAAGGTGAGCGAATTATTCTGAAACATATGTTAAACACGCACCTGTGAGGTTATTGAAAAGGTCATAAAAGCTAGGTTAAATAAGCACATGCCGGTTAATTACTGAAAGGATTTGAATGGTTGTTGTAAACATCCAGTTTCTTGTTAACTACAATTTTCTTCAAGGAAAAATATTTTGGACTTGCATAACCATCCATCTGTTGCAATGTTTTTGACGGTTTTAGAGGCATATAAATGTTTTTAAACATTGTGCAGGTATATCACATATTTATGGTATTTTCTAGCTAGGGATATATTTGTGTGTGTCTTTTCTAGCTAGGGATATATTTGTGTGTGTGTGTGTGTGTGTGTGTGTGTGTGTATAAAAGTAACTTTTCCTGCCCTTCTCATTTCGATGACTTCGTTTGAACTATATATATATTGTTTTCTGGCCAATCTCTAAAATATTTTCAACAAACCTACATTTTTAAATGTTAGCTTGTAGCTTTACTAATTAAGAGGCATTGGATGGGGGACATATTTGGTCTATTTTGGCAGAAAATTATTAAGAAGGAAGAGTTTATAGATGGCATTAGAATCCAAGATAGACCCACTGAGTGCGTGCTTTGGTTAAATTATTTTCAATCATTTTTTGTGCCATTTAAATATTGGAGCTTTGCTGTTCTTTTCTATCAACATAGACCTGATCTATATATACTTTGCAACATCCAATCAGCACCTTTCATCTTAATCTTAAATAGTAGACATGTCAAGAAATAATAACTTAGTGGTGGATTAAAAAAAAAAAACCATCATATTGCAAATAAGAAAAATTCGAAGTACGTAAACGGTTTTGATAACTCAAAGTACATAAACTTTATCTTTTGGACATTAAGTGTGCATTTTCTATCTTAATTACAGCCCTACCCATCTCCCTTAATCAATTTGTTGGGACGCGTAGGGCATAATTAATAAAAGAAGAGAGAAAGCTAACATGCATATGCCTCTTTGTTAGCTGATGTTGGGATTACAAAACAACCGTCCTACGCCCGCATCAATATATTACGAATTTTAATGCGAATCTAATCTTAGTTACAAACTATACATGCTATTAAAATATGTATCATCGACAGACACGACATGTTTCTTCGGGTACACCCCCGGTCACTCTTTCCATGTGCCAATATTAAACCCTAGCTAAGCACAGCACACTTTGTCTTACCAACCAATAATAGTTCAAGCTTGGAACATTACCAATATACAATACAAAGTTGGTATTGAAAAATTTCGTAGCATATAATTTTCGAGTGCCCAAACTAGCTATAGAGATCTAGATCATGCGTGAACTTAGCTTAGGTGCACGGCGCCCTAACAAACTGAGCTTTGAAGGCTCAATTCCATAATGCTTCTACATGTATGCTAAAATCAATGATCTAATAATTAACCATTAGCTTCTTTTAAGCCCTCAAAGCTTAGTTTGTTAGTGCATCTTGCACCTGAGCCGAACTGGATATGCATATATGTGTACATTTAAGTACTGTGTAATGATGTATCTTGCAGACCTAATTAACAATGCATGTACATAGATATATGATGTCCATCTTTCGAAT
Organism: Ananas comosus; assembly: GCF_001540865.1. Lineage (NCBI taxonomy): Eukaryota > Viridiplantae > Streptophyta > Magnoliopsida > Poales > Bromeliaceae > Ananas > Ananas comosus. The sequence continues at coordinate 4,913,420 of NC_033628.1, forward strand.
GCCCAAGTATAAATGGTAAATGTATGCTACAGCCGAAAAAGGGAATTAAGGCGCCGCACAAATCTGATGACCAGACCACCAAATGCGTGAAGGGACTCAGAAGCTGTCAAAGTCTTCATCAGATCACGCCGACCAAAAACCTACTCAAAATAAGCTTTGTAGCTCCCTTTTGTTGCATTTCTTGTTTCAGGGTCATCCACAATAAAGAAGCTGTTGCTACTGCCGTTGTTGTTGTTGTTGTTGTTGTTGTTGCTGCTGTTGTTGCATCCACTGTTAGAACTTACAAGGAGTTGCTTTATCTCCTCGTAGTTGTACTCCAATGGAGCGTCCCAGAAAAGCCCATTACTCCTTTCCACCTCACCTTCTCCTCCTCCTCCTCCTCCTCCTCCTCCAGTGAAGCACTTTTGGTTCTCCTCAAAACTGCCATAGAAAAAGCTCTCAAAGCCCAAGCGCTCCCCTCCACCACCTCCGCCGCCGTAACTTATCTGCGTGCAGCTCCCATCTGAGGAGCTGCAGCTTTGCTCACCCCCAAACATGATCATGTTTCTAGTATTCTCCTTTAGTTGGAATTGGTAATTTGGACTTGTAAAAGTTGAAGTAGTGGAAGGAACAATGTTACCATCCTGGGATAGCGTAGGCAAGTGGTCGTGAAGGCCTGTGAGGAGGGAACCTTGGGTAGTATAGTAGTTATCTTGAGACGATAATAAGGATTGTGAAGAGAATAAGAGTTGGTGCTGCTGCTGCTGCTGCTGCAGCTGTTGTTGGTGTTGTTGTTGGTTTGGCCTCTTCTGAGGAGAGATGCCCAAGAGCTTCCTTTTTAGCTTCGTGTTCCAATAATTCTTGATATCATTGTCCGTCCTGCCAGGGAGATGGGAGGCTATGATGGACCACCTGTATTTATGGAAATAGAGAGTAGTAACATAATTTCTATTTGGGCTCGGACATATGGACCATGGAGGTGCATGTTATTTCTGGTTACTTATTTGTAATGAATTAATATTGATGAGATATATATATAGTTCTCAGTAGCTAGCTTGCATAGGAAACTAAGCATCAATAAAGAGTCCCTAGATATATATGTTTCTATGTTTAGATAGCATTCATAAGAAAACATGCAAGATAGAGAGAGAAAGAGCCAAGATCTGTCCAAAATTAACATCCTTCGGCATTAGGCTCTCAGGCTCTTAATTAGCGAAAAAAGATAAGACATGCTCTGCGGAGATACATCTCTTTTCTGATTAATTGTTGTGGATATTGGTAAGAATAGTTCTCAGTAGCATACGGATGCGCAGAACAAGTATCTACAAGTAGAAATCTGTAGATATCTTCTTGTTAATTTAGAAGGCGCGCACGCATCCGTACGTATCACAAATGATAGATGTAGAGGGAGAGAGAGAGAGAGAGAGAGAGAGAGAGAGAGGATCTCGATCTATATCCTTATTCCTTCCAGAAAGGGAAGACTGTAGATAGCTTGTGTTTTAATTTCCACGGGAGAGAACAAAAAAGAAGAGCTAAATTATAGATCCTTGAATGAGTTGTGTATGTATATATTTCCTTCTCACCTGCTTCCTATGCTGGCAAAGAGGGTGCAGATGATTCTATCCTCATCATCTGTGAAGTCGCCATGCTTTAAGTTGGGCCTAAGGTAGTTCAGCCATCTAAGCCTGCAACTCTTCCCACACCTCTTCAAACCTATAACAAATTGATCAATTAAGAGGAGTTGATGATACTAAACCAATGGTAGGTACACCCAGGCCAACTGGAGAAAAACCACCCAGGCCATGCATGAGAGGAAGGAAAATTAATTAAGAAACTATATAAGGAAGGAAATTAATTGATGAGAAGAGGATCGATCAGATCAGGAGAGAATTAAACCAAATTAAGCAAGCATGTGTGTGCATGTCTCATGCACATATATATATATATATATATATACCTGCTTTTTGAGGGAGGGCAATCCAATTACCGCCGGTGCCATACTTGTCTATGAACTCCTTAAGCTTGGCATCCTCCTCCGGAGACCAAGGACCCTTCTTCACACTCGCCTTGTCACAGCATGGAGCCCTTCCCATTACTCGATCGCAATATTAGTACTTACTAATTAATATAATTAAACCCCGGCCGGCTCGAATATATGGCGTCCCTCCTACTAGCTTCTTTTTGTCCCTTTGATGGTTTAATTGGGCCTATTTTGATTTGATGGTGGCGAGGCGATGGAAAGCCAGCCTAGCTAGCTGCTACTTCTCTTCTCTTCTCTTCTCTTCTCTGGGACAGGACGCCGGCTGCTGCCTTTTGGGAGATATTATTATTGCACAGAAAGCAATATTGAGAGACAGAGAGCAGAAAGAGAGCGATCGAGCGAGCGAGACATCATAATGCACTACACTCTAATATTATTATTATTATTATACTATTCTGGGGAGGTTGTAGTAAGTCAAAAGGATAGCCTGTTTGGTTTCCATCACTTCCGACCTCCTCGCTGGCCCTCCCAACAAAATCTCTTCGCCAGAAAAACTTGGCCTTTCCAATTAACTAAGCCATCCTGCTGTACCTACGAGAGGTCCCCTCTCTCTCTCTCTCTCAAATAAATAATATATTTTTTAAAAAAAAATTAAAAGAGATAGGAGTGGTCGTCTCTCTCTCTCTCTCTAGAACATATAATATTATGAAAATGAATTATTGTCACGAATATTATTATCTAAACAATTTCGAATTTTAGAAAGAAAGAATTATTTTGCTCTAGCTAATTTAGCATCTACAGTCGCCATTCCGAGTTTAAATTCAATCTGACTTCCAATTTTTATTATTTTTTCTATTTAACTTAAATTTACTTCGCGCACTTATCAATATATTTATAGCACGAATTTAAGAAAGGGCGCAGAATATATATGAAATGATTTAAATATCATCGTTCGTCTAGCAACTCAACTTTTTAAAACTATTATATATATATATTTATATATATATGTATATGTATATATATATATGTATATATATATATATATATATGTATATATATATATATATATATATATATATATATATGTATATGTATATATATATATATATATATTCACATTATTTGACAACCTCTTATTAGAGGCCTCTCTCTCTCTTATGTGGTTTTCTATGTTGGCTCTTAAATTTCCTTTTCCTTGCATCAGAAAGTCTATTGGGAAGTGTAAAAAATAAGTGAAAGAGATGGATGGTTAAGTGTGTGGGCCCTGCATGTAGGTATATATGATGGACTCCAAACCACGGTCTATATGGAGCAAACTTTCCTGATGGAGACTAAGCATCGTTGGCTTAATTATCTAGCTGCAAGTGTGCATGCATGTGACCTGTCCACCACTGATCCCTGGTTTCTACTGTGCAATCTAATCTACAATTAAAAATATTTATTTGTGATCTGTTTGGTTGAAATTAAACTCTGCAAAAACTTAATGCATTGTGCATATCAAGGGACTAACTAATTAACTAGACAAAGCTTTGATACATAAAGAAGAGTAATGAATGATATGAGAAAGTTATATAGAATATCCCCAAACGTAGTAGTGCTACTTAAGTACTATTAAGTACTGCAAATGAGTTGGTAATTTCAATAAAATAAGTTTAGTTAAACCAGCGTCTAAAAGATGAGAGCCAATGATATTATAATAAACAAAAATACTGATTAATGAATAATATTTAAGAGGATCTTTGAAGGTACCCGTTACAGCACTACAAATAAAGGATTAAGTGCATGTATGACCCGAAAACTAGCCGGTCAAGTCCTTAATTTTTTGTCTTGATTTGGCATATATCAGACAAGATTTAATCATTTAACATAGCGGTCTTAATTAATGTGCTCCCTTAATTTCTTACGAAAGGTCAATGTCGAGGGGTATTCTTCTTCTTCTCAAATGAAACATACATGCATGGTGGAACTCCGAAGGAGTATCACATCCTTAATTGTAATATTAGTCCAATGTAATCTCTCAAAATATTTGGAAACCAAGAAGTTGAAGTAATATGTTAGTAACTTAGGCTTTTGCAAATTTGAAAGCACGGTCAAATATATATTAATTCCTTTTCTTAAATTGGTAATGCAAAAGTAATATGTATTTTGCCTTTCTTTATAGATACGGTACATCAAAGTCAGTGTACGACGTACGTATTATTGTGTACAAACATCACAAGGAGAACGCCTACGATTTTGTTACCCAACTATAATCATATAATCATTTTTTCGCAATGCGTATTCAGCAGATTCTTGATTGCCATGGCTGTGGAAGGTGTTCAGGTTGGGGACTTGGGTGATGATGTAAGGTACGTATGGGATAAGTGGATGGCAAGGGATTTGTTCTCAATCGGTTGGAAACATAATGACTAGACTGACAGCCAGTTGGTCGGTCATCTGGAAGTTAAGGAATGTCGTTATTTTTAGGATGGCGAACGCTGACCCCTTGCTAGCTGTCAACTCGATCATACGTTTGAAGCTTCAGTGGGAAGAGAACAGCGTGTTTAAACGAGCATACCTTGGCCCCGAAATTTAATGGAATTTAAATATTTTTTTTTCTTTTTTTAATTATTGTTATTATTATTATTATTATTTATTTTTTTTATTTTGGTATCATTCAGAGATTGTTCTACCTCACTCTTGTAGCTTAATTCATTCTTTAATGAATGAAGCAGCTAACATGCTATCTTTTTCTCAAAAAAGAAAACTATAATCATATAATATATAATTGAAACATGTTGGTAAAGCTTTCTAAAATATTCGATAAATCATATTTGATCCAGATCCTATCCGGCCCAAACCGAACCTGATAAAATATAGATAGCTAACGGGTAAAAAAAAATTATCCATTAAAGTTTCGAGTATGAATACGGATATTTTATACCCATACCTGATTTGGACCCGATCCAAACCCAACTTTTAAATGGGTAGGATCCGAAATAGTTTTCAAATCTAGACCCAGACTCAAATCTGATGATATATCCGATAGTAAATAAAAAAGATTTGAACTTTTGAAGTTGAGAGATCAATTTTAATAGGACTTATAAATGAAGGGTCTCTAAATATTTTTATTCTAATAAAACACTAAAATCCTAGCCGCTCTTTTACTCTTTTTTAAATTTTTTTTTAATTTTTTATTTTTTACTCTTTATTTTTTTGTTTCATTTCCGCCTAAGAGTTTTTTATGAAACAATATTTCTATCATTGTCATCATCAACAATATTAATCTTATATAGGCGTGGCACAAATGAGTTTTTTCCAAATCCCTTCTCCAATCATAGTCAACAACCTAGTTTTTTTTTAATAAATATTCTATTTAGTAAATTTTCTGATTCCTCTTTATTTTTTTTCCTTTTTTTTTAATATTAATATATAAATATTAGTAATTATTACAACTTATATTCTCTTTATCTATATCATGGTATCATAATTTTCTTATTTTTGCGTGCTTATATATGAAATTGTTTTAAATTTTAGGCTTTTAATTAATCAATCAATATAATGGCCGAAATAAGTTCTGTCCAGATAATTTAATAAAGTCTATAAAAAAATATATATGTATATGAATATCCGTACCCGATTTAGACTCGACCTATATCCGGTCATGAATGGGTAATGTACGGGTAGGGTAGTCACTACCCATACCCACTCAAATAGACCCAATGGGTATATTAATAACTTAAAATATCCAGACCCGAATTCGACCCGAAGTTAAATGGATAGAGTTTTTTTTTTTTTGTAACCATTTTTTTTAGGGTATGGATACCGACCGTTCCTAGAGTAAGTGGCAAAGGGCTTGATGGTTGGTACCCGAGACCCAAGTTTGAATCCTAGTTGATTCACATTTCTAGCTAAGTTTATTTCTAAATGAAATAAACGAAGCGGATAGCGTGCTATCTATCTCTCTCACAAAAAAAAAAAAAAAAAAAAAAAAAAAAAAAAAAAAAAAACTACCCAACGATCCATGGACACCTTTACATGTTGGCAATGTAACTTGGTTAATTTGTAGAAGGGGATTAGCATATATGTTGTTAGTAACTCGGGGCCCATAGGTATAACGTAGAGAGTAGCCTTGTTAAGTTATTAGGTTATAACGGAAGATTACTCAAATCCCGAATACTATATTTGTGTGTGTGTGATTATTTTCACACCCACCAATCATTTTCCTTGATATAGCTTTTGAATTGATGATTCATGCACCGCTACATATTATTCATAGAATTTAAAATTCTTAAGAGTTGATTTTTATAATATTTTGGCATCATCTATTTTACGAGTAAAAGATCTCAAATGTAAGAATTTTAACGGCCAATATAACACATTTTCTCATTTAACAGTGTGGAACAATTAAATTTGATTAAAGTTTTGATAGAAAATTCGATAAGCTATGCATCTAGGCCAAGATTAATAACTCCAATCTTGAATTAAAAAGAAAAAGAAAAAGAAAAAGAAAAATCTAATCCTCTACGTACTTTTGGAAGATTGTTCAACTTTAACCATTTATTTTATATCCTCCTAATGGACTTGATAAAAGTGAAGAAAATACAATTCTATTCGTTGTTATTTAAAGGCTATAATGTATAGACATCCTCTAAACTTTAACTTGTTTCGAAATTAGCTTTTTGAAACTTTTTAATTTAGTTACACCCCTTCTACTTACTGACCATTAGATTTAACTCCTACTAGAAATTCTGTTGCTTCTGTTATATGCAATGCTCGTGAGAGATGCTCTTGATCTCACTCGTGCATCTCTCGTGAGCGTTTGTTTTGATTCTGGTAGAATCACGAAAGGACAAATAAAACGATTAGGCACCATTTGGTTCGGGGGATAAGCGGGAATAACGAAAGTTATCCCCGCTATTCCGCCAAACGGGATCATTTTTTACCGGAATATTTTATTCCGGTCAAAACTTGCTATTCCCGGTTATTCCGGAATAGCAAGCTTTTTACTATTCCACCATTTTGGTGGAATAGTGCTATTCCCATGCTTAATTTCAAACTTAATTAAAATTATAAAATAAATTAAAACTAAATTATATAAATATAATATATTATATATTATAATACATTATTTTTATTATAAAATTATTAATTGTGCTATATTAATACATATTATTTATATTTAAATATTATAATAAATTTTATAATAAATTATATTTAAATATTAAAATAAATTAAAATTTAAAATTTAAATAAATTTAAAATTTAAAATATTATAATAAATTATATTTAAAATTTAAAATTTGTAATCTCAAAATTAAAGTTTATAATTTTAAATTCCACATTTTAAATTTTAAATTTAAATTTTAAAATTTTAAATTTTTGAAATTTTAAATTTGAATTTTATTTTTTTTCAAATTTAAATTTGATCTTAAATTTAAAGTTAGAAATTTAAAATTTAAATTTTGAATTTAAAATTTGAGATTTTAAATTTTAAATTTTAATTTCAAAATTTGAAATTTAAAAGTTAAAATTTTAAATTTTAAAATATAAATATAAAATATAAAAATTTAAATTCTAATATAAATAAAAAAGTGATAATATTATTAATTTTTATTTATAACTACCCACTTTAAATCTTATTCCATCTTACCTAACCAAACGTTATTTTTCTTATTCCCAGGAATAACCCAATTTTCATCCAAACGCAAAATTGATTTAATCCCCGCTTATATCTCAATTTATACCTATTCCTGGAATACCTACTTTTTGCTTATCCCCGAACCAAACGATACCTTAGTAAATAGAGAAGAAAAAAGAAGTTCACATGATCAATCTTAGAACAGGATAAAGTTTAGGTGGGTGTCTATACATTAGTAGATTATATTTAATTGTATGGATTGTTGATTTTAATACTCTTTCCCTCTCTTTTTATATATAGCCTGGTGTTACTATTGGTTAAAGATAAGGTTAAATAATATAAAATATAGTATGACAAAGGTTCTTTTCTTGTGGGATACTTAAATCCTATTATGAGTTTTACTTTCGCTTTATTAGATTAATTCTAATCAAACAAATTAATTGTCTATAAAAATATTATTATTCTTCCCTATAATGTGAGGATGTATGCAGTACAGTGAGGCATCGACAAGGCACTTCATCTGCAACCCAACAGTTATAGTGAAAAAAACCAATTTGGTTGAACCAAAATATTGACAATTTCAGTCTTGTTCGCTTTGTTGTACTGTAGAAAACTAATAGATATATAAAAATTGCTATTATGTAGCACTATCCCTTAGTCCCAAAGACCAATTAATTCAGAGGGGAAAATTGCATGCATCCCCTTTTAATTAATTTTGAGTGGTGTTCTTGTTGTTGTTTAAGTTGATGATCACTATTAGAACGGCTGCTATGGAAGGTCTAATTAATTAAACCAATTACAAATGGTCTAAAAGAAAATTATGTCCTTTCGTGTCAATCAAGATCATTGTTGACTCACGCTAAACAAGTTGGTACTAGTCCTTGGCCTCGGGAGTACTTGTTCAAATTTTAGTGGGCGCCTTTTTTGGCCCGGGTACATTGTTAGTTGCTGCTATGCTGTTGCTACAGTTCGAATCCTGTGCAGGGGGGGTCGAAACCGTGGATTGCCGATAGGCCACTAATAAAACAATATCCGTATTCCTTGAAAGATGTTTAATTATCTAGACTAGACTAGATGCGCGTTTGATTCGATTTATATAATATTACAGTTTATCTCAACATAATTAAATATCTAAAATTTCTGATTCAAATTATTACTTTGATTGGATTAGTACGTTTAGCTCAATCCAGTAATGTAATACCGAATTATAGCGTATATTGTATTAATATGTTTGGTTCATTTTATTAAATTCAATAATTCTTACCGTAAATCGTAGGCCAGTCCAAAATTTTCTTTGGCAGCAGCGTCGACGGTAGAGAGGCAGCTGAGGTGGCCGAGATTGGTAGTTGGGAAGGGTTCGTGAAAATGGAAATAGAAGAAGAGAGAGAGAATAATGACATGTTGAAGGGGTTGGAGAGGTTGGATGGGTAAAATTAGAATTTCACATAATATATATATGATTAACCGCCATCAGTAATATGAGATACCTATCCACTCGGTAATATGTCAGAGTAATCTTGCACCATTTGTAATTAATGCTCAATTATTGACCGAATTACAAATTAGATGAATCAAATACAGCAATACTGATAAAATTGTCTGTAATCATGACAAGATAAGCTGAATCAAATACGCTCTTAGGCATATTATATATTATTTTTAAGTTTTTTATTTCGAGAAAAAACACTCATCTTGAATACGGAAGGTACGTTGCTGAATAATCATTGCTGTTATGATCATGCAATCGAGTGAAAGCATGTTCCAAAATTGCAATTACAAAAAAATAAAAATTATTTATTGGTTGACAGCAGTCCACGGATGATTGGTTTTCTCTATATCAATTGGTCAAAGTGCATCAAGTGATCATCCCGTCTGACTACTCGTTTCCTTCTGGACCACTAATTTTCACCGCATAATCAATCCGTGTCCATGAAATTCGCTAACCGAATAAATTGTTATTGTAAATATAAGTGTTTATCTCAAAATTTTAAAAAGAGCAAAACTTCTATACAATATACTTGCAATACTTTTAAAAGGCAAGAGAGTTCAAAAGTTTAAATTAAAGTATAATTTCTTAATTTGTCCGAGTATTGTTGGAATACAATAAAGTAACGGGTTGGTAGGTCCTGTCAACAGAACTACAGGAGAGAGAAAAACCAGGTCGGTAAAAATGTACCGAGGCCCCTCCACTATAGGACGGATTGAATGCAGTCCTTAACCTTTTTTAAGTTAAAATTTTATGAATTTTTTTTTATTTTCATTACAAATATTTAAGGCAATTTCACAAATATTTTACATCTGGGATCCGTTTCAATACCGCTTGTAGTTGGGGGTAGGGGTGGCAACCCAACTCGCCGTTCGCGAGTCAGTTCGTGTTCGGCTCAAAATGAGCTCGAGATCGAATCGCTCGTTTAGTAAACGAGCCTGACACGAGCTGAATTTTTCAGCTCATTTAATAAACGAGCCGAACACCAGCTAGGGTCAGCTCGCTCATGTTCGGCTCGATAACAGCTCGAATACATATATTTTATATTTATATAATTTATTTAATTTATATTTATATATATAAATAAATAACTACATATATAATATATATTTTTATTATTTAATTTTTAGCAAAATAAAAATATAAATGTGAACTCAATTATAAACGACTCATTTATATGTAAAGTTTCAAACTATTATATAAAATTTAATGGATNTGAACGAGCCGAATACGAGCTGAATTTTTGGGCTCGATACTTTAATGAACCAGCTCGTGTGTTCACCTCGTTTAATAAATGAGCCGAACACGAGCCGGCCCAGCTCGCTCGTGTTCAGCTTGTTAATTTACACCCCTAGTTGGGGGTTATCGATCGCCGTACGTTTTTACATTTCTGCTCTAGTGAAAATGTGTAACAAACCCTTCAACTATATTCTTAAAATAGGGCCTTTAACTATCTAGTTCTATTTATACACATTTTTTTAATTTTTTTTGACTGAGTTATTTTCACTAATTAAACTGAAATTTTTATTAAATTAAATAGTTACTCTTAAGCCTGATTATTTTTAACACATTTTCAACCTTTCACTTTAATCACTAACTTGGATTAAAAATAATTACTTGCATCTAATTTATGTATTGTCCGTATATTATGAATCTGTTGATCTTTCATCCATTTCATAATGTTAATTCAATAGTCCAATATTTAAAAGAACATTATCTTAATGGGACAGCTCATTGAAACACAAGATTAAAAAAATTAATAATTAAATATGTGGTAGATAACTATACTAATACACTGGGTATAGGCAAATAATTTGTCATTAAATACTAAATGTGTATGGGACAAGTAAAATTTTGATAAGATTTTAAAACCTTTAATATCAAATTTAAAAGTTATATATGGGACAAAAATAAAACTAAACTCAAGTTGAGGGAATAGTGGTGCAATTTTTACTAGAAATTAAGCATCAATTCTATCTATTTATAGGCTTTGTTCTTCTATTTTTAACCCTTCACAAAGATAGGGATGACAATTTTTTCTGCAGACCTAGATCCCCGCGAGGATCTATCCCCAGTTGAGCGAGGATGGGGAGAATTTTGTCTCCGCCGAGACTGGAAAAGAAAAAATTTTCTCCCCGCTCCTAGGGAAGGGGCAGGGACGGGGGAGGGGCCGGATACCACTCCTGCTTTACGAAATAGTATTATACTTAGTTAGTTAATTCGCGTTTAATACGCGAATTAAACGGCTATTTTTTTACATACGAATTAAAGGCGATTTTCGTATTTTTTCGGAAAATTCGAAAAAAAACGCGATTTCTTTCTCAAAAATCATTATTCGCGAATTATTCGCGATTCGCGAATAATTCGCCCAAAAAATTGGCGATCGCGGTCACGGACTTGCGGCCGAGGGTCGCGTCGTCGCCTCTCTCGTCGCCGCTCGTGTCNAAAATTTTATTTATAAATATATATTCATTTATTATATATATTATTTTATTTTTATATAGAAATATTTATATAATATTTTGTTTATAAATTTGTAATTATTTATTAATATTTTTAAATATATAAATTTTATGTATTATTAATAAGGTTTATTATTAATATATGAATATATTTAATCTATATATAAAAATTATAATAATAATATATATAGTATATTAATTATTATATATTTATTATATAGCCGAATTTTTGACCCCGAATTTTTAATTATCCGTATAAATCACGTATCCGAATAATTACCGAACCCGTTTTTTAGCCGTATTTTTCAACGAATTTAAAAATTTAAAAACGAATTTTATCCGAATTATACCCGTACCAAATTTTTGCTGAATCCGAATTAACTAACTATGGTTTTATATCATTATATAATGTTAACATATTTATATTAATAAAGAAAACTAATTTTAATATTTTTAATATATTCTAATTAAATTAAATATTTTAAACATATTTAGTTTTTTATATAATATATTAGTTAAATAATACTTGATATCTATACGCTTAAGTAATTTGATAAGTCACACTTAATAACTTTGATATTTAAAAAAAATAAATTTAATAACTAAGTAAAATTTTATTAAATTTTAAAGAAAGAATTAATTTAGCTATTTTTTAAAAAAATTTGCGGAGTTCCAGCAAGGATCGCCATCCCAACGGGAACGGAAACGAAAACTGGAGAAATCTTTTCCCCCCATTTGCAGAGATTTGGGGGGGAGGGGAATTCTAAAAGCTCACGGGAACAGAGACGGGGAAGGGAAAGGATATATGCTCCGCTCCGCTCCGTTGCCATCCCTACTCAGAGAACAAGTAGACTCACAGAGAACAAAATAAGTATATTTTTAATCCTCTAATTATTGACTAATTAATTTACCCTTCTAGAGAGCACCGAGTTATAAAAAAAAAAGACATGATAACAATGACAATGGGAAGAGTCGTTTATTAATTTTATTTTGTGACACTTCTACAATTCAAACGGATCCAAAATGACAAAATAAAAAATAAATAAATAGAAAAAAAAAACAATCTTCCTACTAACATGTGAGAATTTAATAAAGTTTCTCAGAAAAAAGAAGTTCACATTGGATTCTCTAATCTTCTTTTCAAATTATAGGCACAATTATGATACTTGACTGTTAAATGCACCGAGTCATGCTCATGCCAAACTTTTTGTATTTTTTCCATGTCTCCGGCCAAAATTTTCTACATACAAATAAAGAGTATGCATCCTTGACCAAGGATTAGATTATATTAATTGGACCTTCCCTATATTTATAGTGATCAGCCTTAATTAGAAAGTGAAAACAAAGAATTGACCCATGTTTTGGGGGTCTTCATCACATAATAATAATAAAAAATCTATACATAAACGTCGGAGCATGCATCAAAATATTATATGGGTAAAAATACATATATAGATAGTCCCTGTGCTATCCTAATATTTCTAGTTATTTGCATACTTTAGCCTCAGAACTTATAAAGATACTGCTCCTATGGTTCCCGAACAATAAAAAAATTAAAATTTTATTACAATATAATATTTAAAAATATTTTTAAATAGCTGAATGTTTAATTTTAGGATAGAAAAGTTTAGTCATTTCATGAGAAAAATTATGTCTTTCGTTTCATGTTAAATGACTGGGGCGAGTTCGGAATATCAGGATAGTATATAGGGACTATCCCTATATCTTAGTCTTATTTATCAGAGAAAAATGCTAGCTAGCTATGTGGACAACCAAAAAAGATTATAATCTTTACAACCCTTAATTTAATAGCTTAATTAAAACGAGTTTAAACAACTCATTTTAAATTTTAGTTAACTTTATCTGGGCTAAGTTGGAAGATCATTAGAGTCGTACGTAAGACCACCAACACTCTATTTACTAAGGACGCTACTACAGATTATCCCAAATATGGTAGAAGGTATTCTACTATGCTGTAGATGACATAAAACAATGTCATTATTATCCCTAAACATTAATTACTAAATCCTAAAAACTATTATTGAAGCCTATGCATCATCATTATACCCTAAACTCTAAACCGCATGTCTATATATATGGAAACATTAACAATATATTGAAGTATATACTCCAAAGTGGGAGATCCAAAGCATTTCTGATTAAACTAATCTATCCACATGCACGGTGCCTAACAAAGGATGCATTTATTTGCACACCTCAATTTGTTGGTCGCCAATGATTGCCTCGGTTCGGTATTTTGAAAACGCCGATTCAAGCTAATGATTAAGTAATAGAAATGTGGTATGCAAGTCAATATACTACTACCTCTGTTTGGCTTTCTTTGCCTTTTATTTTAAGGATCGGCGTTGAATGATAAGCAAGTTGTCTTAAGTACATTGGAACAATTTTTTAACTTTTCGGTGGCCCCATTACTAAATTTATATAGTATAGGCAACTAACACTACAACAAAATTAAATTATAGGGACACATGTTTGGGACACTTTTGAGTAAGTATCCCATTTATGCTAAAACTTAAAAAAACATCTACTAATGCCTAAATATAAAGCCCAATTCAACCAAAAATAAAAGATTACTCTACTCAACTCACCACACCCAGTCCATTTGGTCCGATTACAAACAAAAAAGAAAAAAAAAAGAAAAATCAATTACCATATTTTCTTCTCTCTTCACTCAATCTATTGAAATTCTAGAGGAAGAGCCTTTCTTGTCGTCCTCCTCCGCCACCGTAGCCAACGAGATTGAGTTTCGACGGTTGCTAAATGCTTAAATAAGTGTTGGTAAATTAGCAGCACTCTTTTAGGTTATAGCGACACTCTTTAACTGTCACTATATACCTAGCGACCCCACATATAGCAACACTTTTTAAAAGTGTCGATAATTTTAGCTAGCAGCACTTTTTTGACATGTACCTACATTTAAAAGTGTCGCTATAGACCGTTTTTGTTATAGTGTAATTAATTAAATAGCATACGCGTAAGGGACTATTATAACAAGGACCTAATGAATATTAATAAAAGGGAAAATTTAAAATAAAAATGCATGTGCGAAGAGGCCTTTTAAACCTAATTTAGCACTTGTATAAATAAATCTCTTAGCTTTTAAATTTAGTAATGAAATTTTCTATGTTTTATGATCATATGATTTAATAGATTTCTCTCCTCAAACGATAGTCATTTCAACCGCATGTCTCGAACATAATTTTGTGCAGCTTCAAAATATGAAAAAAATGTATAATCTCTATATATCAGTTATGATAATCATGTATTGGAGTTTAAAAATAGGATAAACCTTACTTCACCTTTTATTATTCTTTTTTTATGTGTTAGAACGTAAACGAAAATGTATAGATTTCTTTGTGTTTTAAAGCTTTAATATAAAATGTGCAATATAAGAAACCAAAATGACAATATATATAATTTGCTAACTCTGATTGAGGGCATGGACCTATTGAACTACTAAATAATGTTTAGAGAACTAATTATTAAAAGTAAAAGTTTAGGCGTCTATTTGTGAATGTGTTAAATTAATGTTAGAGGATATTGTGCATTTTCTATCCCGGCCAGTAGAACTTATTATTATTATTATTATTATTTATTATTGATAGGGCGAAATTAATAGTCCTTGCATTGGCAAGATAGATTGCATGCATCTAGCCTGTAAATAGCTAGTGAGAATTGATATTAAAATAATTAACTAGTTGTTTTTTAATTGATAGGGCAAAATAGTCCGAATCTTGGCAAGATATATATGTTTTACCTACTCAAAAAAGAACTTAATTATCCATGCATGCACTTCTCCGGCTTTTCCGTTAACCTCCCATTTAATAAACAATTGTCTAGTTTAAGTGTAAAAATTGGTGGATTTATTTATAGTGCAATTTAGTAGGCCTTAATTCGCAGGTAAAGAATGTCTTTCATTAAAATTGTGTTGAAATTAATTTCCCACTCTCCTACATCTTTGGGCTTTTGCTTGTGATGAAGCTAATGTATCTTGTCCTTGCATCAATTAATGATGCAGCGAACAATTAAGATAGGGAACGAATATATATATAGGAGGGCCAAATTTTGTAGAAGATATCTATAACTCTATATGAATCCCCAATAAAAATGATGACATAGTAAGCCCTCCTTCTTTTAGATTTTTTATATTTTTTTGTTCTCTTTGAACCGACCTCTCCTCTTCCTTCAACCGTTTCTCTTTTTCATATGACATTTTATCTTTTGCTCTCTTTGAAACGACCTCTCCTCTTCCTTCAACCGTTTCTCTATTTCATATGACATTTTATCTTTCCAATGTGACCGTTTCTCTTTCCCATATGGAAGTTATCTTCTCCATGCGACCGTTTCTCTTTTCCATATGACAATTTATTTTTCCGATCATGCAACCGTTTCTCTTCGCCATAATTTCATATGATATTTTATCTTTCCAATGTGACCGTTTCTCTTTCCCATATGAAAGTTATCTTCTCCATACGACCGTTTCTCTTTTTCATATGACAATTTATTTTTTCGGCATGCAACCATTTCTCTTCACCATAAGTTGTGGTTTCTTCTCCTGCTTCTTCATTGCCATTTTCTTTACCATCTTGCCTTTTTTAGTACAGATTAACCAATTCTCTACTTTTATTTATCTATAGAATTCTTCAGCATATTTAATAATATAATCTGTACATTCTTTCATGTTGGATTTGCATAATTGTATTGATTTTTATTTTTTATTTTTTCAGTATCATCCTGATGTCGATAAACAGCCTGGAGTTACTAAAAAAGTTCAAGATGATAAGCGTGCGGGTATATATATATATAGAGTTGAGCTGGAATGCTATCGGTAGCAAACTGGCTCCGTTGCCACCCATTTGTTTTCGATGATGGAGCCTTTAAATTGATGATCAGCACCGTTGAACATGATCTATACTACTTGAAGTATCTAGAAACCAAATTTCAAATCATTTCGACATCATTGACCTAATGATCAAAGGGTTTCAAAATTTATAATTTTAATGGTAGATATGGGGCGTTTTCTCGTTTAACGTTGTAAAACTAACCAAATCAATTGAATTTTGGTTAGAAAATTCTTTAAACTATTTAGAATAAAATCTATACTCTCAATCTTGATTACAAAATTCCTATCGTCACTTTTTAGAGGATATTCATTTTCAGCCGTTCATTTTTACGCCCACTTGATGGACAAGAGAACAATATCGGAAAAACATGAAATTTGATTTCTAGATACTTCAAGTGGTATAGATCATATTCAACGGTGTCGATCATCAATTTGGATGCTCCATCATCGAAAACAAATGGGTGGCAACGAAGCCCGTTTACTACCGATAGTATTCTAGCTCAACTATATATATATATATATATATATAATTTAGATGTTTTATGATATGAAATTTTTTATTAAAAAATTTATTTCATTTTTTTTGTTTTTTAGTTTTTCGAGCTGTCTTAGTGCCTCCTTTTACATGAAAAGTTTTTACTTCTTTGGAGAACAAGATTTAATAGTCAATTTGAAGACCATTAAATCATCTCAATGCAAGTTGTTGTTCCATTTGAATATGATTTTCTTTTTCTCTAAAATTATTTATCAATTATTGTTTTGCAAGTTTTGAATTAGATTCCGATAATATTCAGTATCGGAGAAAGATCATTTTCAATTAGTTGTTTCACTTTGAGAATGAAAAATAATTCTTTTTATTACTATTCTTATTACATTATTCCTTATTATTAATTATTATTAAAATTAAAATTATATATATATATATATATATATATCTAATTGTTTTTGTGATAAGTTTTATTTTTCTTTTTTTTATTGATGGATACTTTTTATTTTTCATTGGTAGCTTTTATAGTTTCCGTCCGCTGCGAAGCGCGGGTCTCTTCACTAGTATTTAACTTATTCCTTGGTGATCATACTACCAGAACTTCATTTCCTCCATAATTTTTTACTAGGGATAATTGCGTATATACCCCTCAAAACTTCAAAAATATCTGATTTATCCCCACTTTTTTTTTTTTTCTTTCTAATATACCCCTCATATGTTCCTCCGTTATTCTAAAATACCCCTGTAGTTACCACCCGTTAAGTTAACTTGGGTTAAACGTGAGTTAAATATCTACTACAGTTAAAAAAAATTAAAATGCCACTTTTGTCCTTAACTTAAGGGCAAATAAGAAATGTTGGTGATGATAGAAGGGAAAAAACAAAATACCTTTTGTGCCCATAACTTAAGGGCAAATAAAAAAAAGGGATAATTGCCTATATACCCCTCATGCGTATGGAAATATCCGATCTACCCCTACTTTTTTTTTTCTTTCTAAAATGCCCCTCGTGCGTTTCACCGTTATTCCAAATTACCCCCGCGGTTATCCCCTGTTAGCTTAACTCGGGTTAAACATTGGTTAAATGTATACTAGAGTTAAAACCTATCTAAAATACATATTTTGCCCCTACCTCTTTATCCTAATCCCTTAAGTTATCCTTTCATTCTCTCCCTCCCATCTTTACTCTCCTACGCCCAACTTGGCGCCATTCGCAACCGTCGTCTTCAACCTAGATGACAGCCTTGTTGGAGAGAAAATTGTTGCTTCTCCTCTACCATTTCTCTGTTGTCCTTGGTAAAAAGTACTTCCTCCTTCTCCGCTGCCTCTTTCTCCGCTGTCTCCGTTGATCTTCGCCACCATTTTCATTATTTAGGGTTTTGGGGTATCCGAATATTGTGCTATGTTGGCAGGAGAACAGGGTCAACATTGTGTTCTTACAACTTTCTACGTAAAGAAAAAGATAAGATTCATGAAATTTTGTAATTTTTTACATCTAGGATTTTTTAATCTGCTATATAAATTAACTTCTTATCATTTTATTCTATGAATTAATTTTTTGTGATTTGATCTTTAATATCTTTTGCATGCATCGAAATGTTGCATTATATTTGGTGTTATTTAAATTTAGCTATTAATTTGCAATTGCAGCATGGTACCAGATTATAGATTGAAAGTTATGTATGGGGGAGTGTTTAAACCAGTAAAGACAAAGTTAGGCAGAAAATATGTGTATGGAATGCAAACTTGCTACACAGTGCTTAGTGATACATATACTTTAAAAGAATTTTTTAAAGATATCAAGAAAATGTGGGATTGGGGAGAAAAAGAATATGTGTAAGTGGCTTATAAATCAAAGAAGACCAAAGGAGAATCCAATTATGTGCAAGTGGCTTATTTAGTTTTTAATTCCACTGAAGATGACTCAAGTGAGAATGAGTTAGTTTATGACAAGGAGAATTCAATTATAGACTATGGTGTGAAATATCTTGATGTCAACTCATTCCAAAGTACTCTTCTTCAATTTGCTGTCCAAAATCAATTTCAATACACGGTTATAAAAAGTGATCAATCTAGAGTGATAGCAAGATGAATGACAAAAGATTGTGGGTGGAGAATACATGTAGCAAGGATTTGAGGAAAGCTACCTTTTAGGTAAAGAAGTAAATTTCAATTGCTATTATGTCTAATATTACTTTACTCTAATATAATTATTTCTTTCAATCTATTATATCGACAGGTCAAAACTTTCCAATCAGAGCATACGTGTGAAGTTGTCAATAGGTGTGGAAACAAGAATGTTACAAAAGGATGGATTGCAAAAAGAATCACTAATTGGCTAAAAATTAAAGGTGATATACCTGTGACTGAATTATTTAGAAGACTTAAAGAGCAGTTGTAACGACCCGACCCGCTGGCAATAATAACTTGTTGAACCCAAACAACCAGCCCAAAATGCTTAAGCCCAGTTATTATTACTAGGGTGGAGTCATCTCATATACCCAATGACAACTCCATTTTCATCCGATGTGGAATATTAGGGTGTCACAAATTCCCCCTATTTAGGCTCTAACGTCCTCGTCAGTTCTAAACACACACACAATCCAAGATCACCAGATGATGTGAAACTGATCTCGTTAGCTTTGTCATTCCGACCATGGCTTAGTCTGTCATTCCGAACCTGGCTCAGACAAGACTCATTTCACACTTCCGGCTAGTGAGCCCTAATTATTATTATTAGGTTGGAATCCTTTTATATATTGTGAGACCCCAATTAGTCCTATATATAAAATATAGTAGGACTAAATTTCTTAATCTGGTTATAACATTTGGGACAGTGGTTAAGCCCAAGAGGTTAAGAGAGTTAAATATGCCAAGACTAGAGTAGTCCTAGGATGGGTGACCCCCTAGAAAGTTGGGACGTGACAATTAGTATCAGAGCTAATTATCAGCCGGAAAGCAGTTGTTAGGCCCAAGAGGTTAAGAGAGTTAAGTATGTTAGGACTAGAGTAGTCCTAGGATGGATGACTCCCAGAAAAGTGGGACGTCACAGGTAACATTGTTTGACCCAATAGTTGATCACACATGGGGAAGGTAATGGAAAAACCTTATATGAGTGGGATATAAAATTTACATCTAAGTTTAGATATATGAGCAGCATTGCTCCTTAATGTAAAGATGATGAGACCCCCTCCTCAACTATCGGCCATGCTGGAATAGACCTCTGAATTTTATTTTATTTTATTTTATTTGTAGAAACCTCTTAAAATCGTAATTTTAATTTGCATTAGGATAAACTTAAAATTGTTCCCGCCGGTCAAGCGCATTTTTTATTTAGCTCAGAAAGTTATATTTAATTATTCAGTAATTTTATTTTATTTCGTATTCTTAAACAAAGAAATAAAACAATACTTTTCGAAATCATAAGATAATAAAGTGTTGATTTTAAAATTATAAAATGCTGTATTATACCTCTCCGTAGTTCGCAAAGTGTTCAGTATATATATATTGTCATATTTTAGGTCCTTGCGATAAATAAAATAAAATTATATAATATTTAAATTTGTAACTACTTAAATTAGAGAGTCGCAATATAAAAAATGCGTTAAACCGCATAAGAGCAAATCAGAGTTTGTCCATTGCATTATTATAATACGAGTTAAAAATTAGGTAAAATTTAATCATTTTCTATTAGCCAACTAATTATTAACTGTTTTAATTTAATTTATTTGCTACAAAGTTATTATTAAAATTATCGGATCTAATAAACTCGCAAACAAATTTTAAAAACTTCTAATTAAATTAATTAAAAATACTTAATTTTAAATTATTACAAATTATGGAAGGTATTAATAAGAAAAAATGGATTTAAGAGTGCCTTCAAATATTTCTCCGAAAAAGTTGAGAGGTCAATTTCAAAATACCTGATAGTTGAGGGGGTCTCCTTACATATTTACTAACAAAAAGTATTGGCAAGTGATAGGTCACTGTTGGTTGACATCATGAAAGCTATCTACTACAGACAGCTTCTCGGGCCGAGTTTGCAGGGCATTGAAAGCAAAATTGTCCATCACAATAATTGGAGAAACACAGCAGGCATCAAATCACAATACAAAAACCATTTTAACTGCAAACTGCACATTTGGGGCATGTTTGTTTCACGAAAACTGAACTTTGGATTAAAATGGACTTTGGGTTGAACTGGAGTTCGGTGAAAATTACTTCTTTTTCGTTATTTGTTTCGTAGTTATGAAAGTGAAGTTCCATTAGTTCTGGTGTTTGTTTAGTANGGTTCCAAAACAGCTGAACCGGTCGAAACGAGCTATTGGACTGATATGAACGGAGTCCGATACGCGCCAGAAGCCAACTCTACTCCGTGGCTTCTCCGGAAAATCGGAGTTACTATTCACTTAAGTGAAAACTAAAAGTCGCGTATCTTCTCCATTTTAGCTCATTTTCGCCCGAAACTTGACGAGTGCTTATGTAATTAAATTACACACATAAACATCATCAACAGAGAGTTTAGTAGCACTGTCAAAAATCTCAGTCCTTACATGTAGTTACCACCCGTTAAGTTAACTTGGGTTAAACGTGAGTTAAATATCTACTACAGTTAAAAAAATTAAAATGTCACTTTTGTCCTTAACTTAAGGGCAAATAAGAAATGTTGGTGATGGTAGAAGGGTATATTTGAAAAGATCAAAAAACAAAATACCTTTTGTGCCCATAACTTAAGGGCAAATAAAAAAAAGGGATAATTGCCTATATACCATCATGCGTATGGAAATATCCGATCTACCCCTACTTTTTTTTTCTTTCTAAAATGCCCCTCGTGCGTTTCACCGTTATTCCAAATTACCCCCGCGGTTATCCCCTGTTAGCTTAACTCGGGTTAAACATGGGTTAAATGTATACTAGAGTTAAAACCTATCTAAAATACATATTTTGCCTCTACCTCTTTATCCTAATCCCTTAAGTTATCCTTTCATTCTCTCCCTCCCATCTTTCCTCTCCTACGCGCGACTTGGCCCCATTCGCAAACCGTCGTCTTCAACCTAGATGACAGCCTTGTTGGAGAGAAAACTGTTGCTTCTCCTCTGCCATTTCTCTGTTGTCCTTGGTAAAAAGTACTTCCTCTTTCTCCGCTGCCTCTTTCTCCGCTGTCTCCGCTGATCTTCGCCACCATTTTCATTATTTAGGGTTTTGGGGTATCCGAATATTGTGCTATGTTGGCAGGAGAACATGGTCAACATTGTATTCTTACAACTTTCTACGTAAAAAAAAAGATAAGATTCATGAAATTTTATAATTTTTTACATCTAGGATTTTTTAATTTGCTCTATAAATTAACTTCTTGTCATTTTATTTTATGAATTAATTTTTTGTAATTTGATCTTTAATATCTTTTGCATGCATCGAAATTCATTATATATGGTGTTATTTTAATCTAGCTGTTGATTTACAATTTCAGCATGGCACCAGATTATAGAAAATCACTTTCAGCATGGCATTAGATTATAGAAAATCACTTTAATTTTTTGTGATTTGATCTTTAATATCTTTTGCATGCATCGAAATTCATTACATATGGTGTTATTTAAATCTAGCTGTTGATTTATAATTTCAGCATGGCACTAGATTATAGATTGAAAGTTATGTATGGGGGAGTGTTTAAACCAGTTAAGACAAAGTTAGGCAGAAAATATGTGTATGAAATGCAAACTTGCTACATAGTGCTTAGTGATACATATACTTTAAAAGAATTTTTTGAAGATATCAAAAAAAAAAGTGGGATTGGGGAAAAACAGAATATGTGCGAGTGGCTTATAAATCAAAGAAGTCCAAATGAGAAGCTCAAAAGTTTATTGATATTAAAGATGAAAGTGATTTTCTATATATGTTAGACCAATTCACAGATGGTACAGAGATAAAAATATTTGTTACTATTAGTTCCGATGGCATCGCTTTTAATTTCAATGTTCAGGATGTAGTTGAGGATATAGTTGAGGGTGAAGTTGAGGGTGAAGTTGAGGTTGAAGATGATGTTAGAATTGAGAATGTAGCTGAGGAAGAAGATGATGTTAGAATTGAGAATGTAGCTGTGGAAGAAGATAATGTTGGAGATGAATATGCTGATTATAATGGTGTAGAAGATGCTGTTGGAGATGAAGGTGTAGATGAGGAAGAATATAGTGTTGAAGATGAAGGTGGAGCTAATCTAGAGACTGATTATGATGCTGTAGATGAAGGTGTTGGAGACAAGGAAGCATATGGTGTTGAAGATGAAGGTGGAACTCATCTAGAGGCTGATTATGATGCTGTAGATGAAGGTGTTGGAGATGAAGGTGTAGCTGAGGGAGTAGATGAATCAGATAAATCCTCTACTAAAAATTTTGAAAAGAATTTAGGCTTTAGTTCCATTGAAACTGACTCAGGTGAAGATGAGTTAGTTTATGACAATGAGAATCCAATTGTGGACTATGGTGTGAAGTATCCTGATGTCAATTCATTTAGAAGTGCTCTTCTTCAATTCGCTGTCCAAAATCAATTCCAATACAAGGTTATTAAAAGTGATCAATCTAGAGTGACTGCAAGATGTATGACAGAAGGTTGTAGGTGGAGAATACACGGAGCAAGGATTCGAGGAGAAGCTACCTTTTAGGTAAATAAGTAAATTATAATTGCTACTATGTCTAATATTACTTTACTCTAATTATTTCTTTCAATCTATTGTGTCGACAGATCAAAACTCTCCAATCAGAGCATACGTGTGAAGTTGTCAATAGGTGTGGAAACAAGAATGCTACAAAAGGATGGATTGCAGAAAGAATCATTAATTGGCTGAAAAATGAAGGTGATATATCTGTGAGTGAATTGTCTAGAAGACTTAAAGAGCAGTATGCAAGGTTAGAGTTGCCCTATTTAAGGCTGTGGAAGGGCAAGGAGCTCGCTATGACCCAATTACATGGAAAGTAGGATCTATCATTTTTAAGAGTTTTTGATTTTTGTGATGAGATTAGAAGAAGAAATGTAGCAAGTCATATACAGATTAAATTGATAGAGTTGGAGGGTAAACAACATCTTCAGCGAATGTTTATTGCTTTTGGGGCTAGTATACAAGGTTTTCTAACAGGGTGTAGGCCATATGTCGGTTTAGATGGAGCTCATCTTAAGGGTAAATTCAAAGGGATTATTGTTTCAGCAATTACATTGGATGGAGACAACTCAATGTTTCCGGTTGCATATGGTGTGGTTGAGTCAGAATATGCAGAAAGTTGGAAATGGTTCCTAGTAGCTCTCAAGGAAGCTATAGATTGTCCTAATGGTTTGGTTCTATCCAGTGATAGGCAAAAAGGCTTAGATAAGGCCCTTCTAGCTGTCTATCCTACTGCTGAACATCGTGAATGCATGCGTCACTTATATAGTAACTTCAAGAAACGATTTCGAGGAGATATTTTGAAGAAACATCTATGGGGAGCAGCTAGGGGATATACAAGTTCAGCATTTCAGTACCATATGGAAAGG
Organism: Ananas comosus; assembly: GCF_001540865.1. Classification (NCBI taxonomy): domain Eukaryota; kingdom Viridiplantae; phylum Streptophyta; class Magnoliopsida; order Poales; family Bromeliaceae; genus Ananas; species Ananas comosus. The sequence continues at coordinate 4,937,821 of NC_033628.1, forward strand.
GTGGAGATGGCAGATAGTAGAGTGGTTGATTACTTAAGAGAGAATCATGGTCATGTATGGAGCCGCTCTTTATTTGGAATAGATGCTAAGTGCGAACAAGAAACCAATAATATCTCTGAGACTTTTAATTCTTGGATCAGTAAAGAAAGGAATAGACCAGTGATAGATATGATGGATGCCATACGACAGAAAATAATGATTATGATGAACAAAAGAAGAAGAGATGGAGCAAAATGGTCAACAAAGCTTGTACCAGGAGCAACTAAGCATATCAACAATTTGACCAAGGTAAATATAAAAACCTGCTCATTGTTTCTTACTATAAATTATTTCTAAACAAGCAAACTTACAAACTTGTATTGTGTTAATGCTAGGATCTTGAAAATTATAAAGTGTTGAGGTGTAGTGATGAGCAAGTGGAGATAGAATGGCCGAATTCAAGATGTGATGTAAGGTTGGATGAGAGGACATGCACATGTAGAACATGGCAAGTCTCCAGATTGCCCTGTGTACATGCAATTGCTTTTATAGCTAAGATGAAACTCAATGCTGAAGATTATGCATCATCATACTTCACTGTGGAGAGGTATCGAGATGCCTATTCATTAAATATTAAGCCATTGCCTGCCCAAGAGGAATGGAAAAAGAGTGATATAGGTTTTAGTGTATTGCCACCTATATTAGCAAGACCTGTTGGCAGGCCACGAAAAAAAAGAATAAGGGGAGCAGGAGAGATGATTAAGAGAAAACACAAATGTGCTAGATGTGGTGGTTTTGACCATCATGCAAGAACTTGGTAAGAATACTGTTCCAGTAGCAGGTTCTAGCCAACAATCTAGAAGGTAATTTATTTCTTTCAACCTACTATATTATCTTTCATATTTTTCACTAGTTTCAATATCTAGATATAGTAATCGTGAATTTCTTTTCCAGCAACATAAGAAGAAAAAATAGTGGATCGCAACAACAAGAGCACGATTTTGAACATGCGGCAGCAGCGAGATCACAGCAGCAAAAAGGGTTATTTCATAATGCTACATCTTTCCATCAAGCTATTATCTTATCTTTCATTTTTCTTATAATCTTAATTTATATAATTAGTGACTTTAAACTTCGATTTCAGTAAGAAAAAGAAGAGAAATAGTGGATCGCAGCAGCGAGAGCTAGCTCAAGATGTAGCAGCAGGGGCAGTACAGCAGCAAAAGGGCAATACAGCATCTTCAAGGTAAATATATTTCCATACAGCATCTTAGTCTTAAGTGCTAAATTCAGTGACTGTAAACTTCATTTTTAGAAAGAAAAGAAGGAAAATTAGCGGATCGCAGCAGCGGGAGTTAGATTCTCAAGTTGCAGCAGAAACATCACAGCAAAATGCGGCAATTCTCTATTCACAACAGGGTTCAACCATTTTTAGCATTGATGCAAATAGATTGCTAGGTTGAGAATGCTCTGTTATTTTTTCAATGAATGCTCTGTTATTTTTTGAATGAATGCTTTGTTATTTTTTGGATGAGGTTGACCCTATTTTTTTTGGATAATGATGGATGATGATGGCTTGTAATTTTTTGGATGCTGATGGCCTGTAATTTTTTGACTGATGATGACCCTGTTATATTTTGGATGTGATGACTTATATTTTGGAGCTTGAATGATATTATTGTTATTCATGATACAATTGTTATTCATGATGACTTATATTTTTGGATGATGATGGAATTGTTGGTCTACAATTGTTATTCATGAAAGTTCTGCTATGATGTAATCCAAGTAATTGCAAATATTGAATGAATGCTTAAATAAGACATCCTACATAATAATACTTCTTTAACAGAGATAAACTATTGTAATTGCATCCTGCAAACCAACCCAATTACATGAAAATTATATAATACTCCATCACATCCTGTATTATATAGTCCATCATATCTAAAATACTCCCCTTATCAGTATATCAAGGATTACAATACAGAAAAGTAATTTAAGCCAGAATAGAACTTTCACTTCCATCCTTTGAATTTTTTGCTCAGTGGCTTCTCCAATTGCTTTTAACTGATATTTTAGATCTAAAGTGCTGTGTTGCACATCGTCGGTCCATAAAAAATAATTGCAATGTCCAACTCCTTCAACCTGCAAAGAGAAAAAAAAAAATTCTTATATATTATTCGTAAGATATAGTCCATGCAGTTAGAATATACAATAGCTTATCTTACCCCACAATTTAGGTAGCGGTAGAATCGACGTCCTTGGCTTGTTGGCTGCTTCGATACCCATATTCTACAAGATCTTTCGCAGTCGCACACATGAATTTGTGCGCCAGGAGTTGATGCAGATCTCTCACTTAGATGGCTCATTATGGCTAGAAGTGAGGCAAATAAGAGAAAAAAAAAAGCTAATAGATGGAGAAGTAAGCTTGACTTATTTTTGAGCTATGGATGTGCTTTTATAATGTTAGAAAAGAAGGCTACCGTTGAAATGACCGTTGGAGGGTAAATAGGAAACGATTTTGATATTTGAAGGGCAAATAAGAAAAGTATTTGCTACATGAAGGGTATATAAGAAAAGTTAGTTACGGTATAAGGGTATATTGGAATGGGCAAAATGGTAATTTTTCAGGGATAACGACAACTGTTAACACCTCACTAACGGAATTTAACTCCAGGGGTAAATTAAAAAGAACTTGGAACATAAGAAGGGTATTTTCAATATTAGTCTTCTAAGAGGGGTAAATAAGAAAATCGGAAACTTTCAGGGGTATATAGGCAATTGCCCCTAAAAACAATTAGAAGGACAAAATAGTAATTTCATAGAGATAATAGAGTTCATTAACAGATTTTAACTCTAGGTATATTTGAAATATATTGGAACGTAAAAAGGATATTTTCAATATTAGCCTTCTAAGAGGGGTAAATCAAAAAGTTTCCGCTAAGAAGGTTAAATCAAAAGGTCGAAAACTTTTTAGAAGTATATAAGCAATTGCCCCTTTTTACTATTACAATTGCCATCTTGGGTAAATTGATAAGGCATGCGAGTACCACACAAAAGTTTTTAAAAAAACTGGGCCATCTATAGATGGAGCTATAATTTTTTTTTGTTGTATAGAAATTAGACCATTAAATTGAACGTACGAAGTAGACGAAAAGCTGATACGTCTACTTCAGCATGGTCATTTACGGATAGTAGGTGCAAGCTTTTCAATAATTTTTATTCTAAGATAGGAACAAATAAAGCTACGAAACAAATGTTTGCCTCTAAACATTTAAGCTAAAAGACCAACTGTCTCTAGTGCAAGTGGCAAAGAGCTTGCTGCTTGGTACCCGAGGTCCCAATTTCGAATCCTAATTGATTCATATTTTTAGCTAAGTTTATTTCTAAAAAAAATAAACGAAGCAGGTAGCATGCTACCTTTCTCTCTCTCTAAAAAAAAAAAAAAGGCTAAAAGATAGAGATCCACATCACATTATATATAGGTTAGGATTCTAATTTATTTCTAATATGACACGAAGCTAGTATGTTTATATGAGAATCAGACAAATTATTTTTGAAAGATCTGGTCTACGCCAAATGGGAATGAGATGAAATTGGGTTGAAAGAATGCGAAGCTAGTTTGAAGTAACTAGATAAACTAGTTGAGAATCACATGAAATCTGTTGAAAGAGGACTAAACCAAAAATTACAGGGCCACAAGGGAAGTCTGAATCGAGCTTTGATAGTATATTAAAAGGGTTGGAGCTCAACCCACCACGAGCTTAATTAATTAATTAATTAATTAAACTGCCAGTTGGAGAAACCCTTCACAATATATGTATGTCATGATTCAAAATTTCTATTAAATAAAAGACTACTATACTTTAACAAGAGTACTATCAAAAGTGTAGATAGATTAGGGGATGATTGGAGCACGTCAATCAAGTTCGCAAGTTTATACACTAAATTGACTTGGTATTCGAACTATTCAAAGTTTGGAGTCTGAATGATGCAGGAGGATCTAGGTGGCCAAGTTTGGTTTGGGTTAAGACACCAATATTGTCCCGTTTTAGTATATCTTCCACATATGGACTCTGGT